>NC_134486.1:216347175-216439660 GCF_040206685.1 Ascaphus truei
CAAGAGCTGACACTCTAAAACCCCAAATATGGATCAGGGGTAACCAGCCGGGCATAATACCTTTTTTTTTGATGGCCTGCTTACCCTCTCACTGTCGCAGTGGTCAAGAAAAAGTCCAAGTTCTCAGAAGTGAAGGGATTGGTACCGTGTTGAACTTCATGCCGATTTGGGAACCAGTAGATTCCGGGCTAGGTCCCGGGCAGGGTAAAACTCTTATTTAGAGATCCCTGTACCTAGAACAATCTAGTTTTCGACCCCAGACCCCCAGTAAGTGTGTTTTTCGTCTGTATTTTGTGTGTCATAGTGTGTAAGCGATTTGTGCGAATAGACTTCAATTTATTTCATTCACTTGTTTTTTGCTCAATTGATGATCCCGGTTCAAAAGGTGTACAATAAAAACCTTGTCTCCCGTGACAAGCTTATTTACTGTAGCAATTCTGACATGAATTGCGACTCTTGATCTGTTAGAATCTCTGTAGGAAAACCTACTCTAGAAAAAAATCACAATCGATGCTTTTGCCACTGCACTCGCCTCAGTGGTGGCCAGCACCACAGCCTCAGGGTACCTGGTGGCAAAATCCACCACCGTGAGTATGTAACGCTTGCCTGACAAGCTAGGGATCTTCAGAGCCCCACTATGTCCATAGCTACTCTCGGGTAGGGTTCCCCAAATACCGGTAGTGGGTTCAGGGGTGCCTTCACACGGTCGCCCGCCGTACCTACTCGCTGGCAGGCATCACAGGACCAGCAAAAACTGTCACTGCCCTTGATGCCCCCGGCCAGTTGAAACGCTGCAATAACGGGCTCTGGTGCGAGTGTGTGAGTAAGCCCCTGATGCCCCTCTTGTGGAATGGAGTGGGCTACCTGCAATAACTGCTGCCTATACTCCCTGGGTACCACTAACTGTCTATTACCTATCCACACTGTCTGGAGCGGTAAGGGCTTTCTCTCTATACAAGAGCCCTGACTTACCTGTCTGGTCTCCTCAGAGACCTTGAGCTTTTGGTCCTTAATGCAGGGGTCTGGCGAGATCCTCAGTGGGCAGGGGTACCAAAGGCCCCTTTGCCTGGGCAAGTGCCCTGCTCTTGCTTCTGGTAATGGCTGCAGCCGGTGCAGCTTCCTCCGCAAATGAGCAGATGAGATTGTCGTTAACATCCAGGCAAAACACCCACATCCGTCATACTTCGACCGGCTACCCAGTCAAGGAACACCCGGGGTGACCTGGATTGACCTAGGTCCCCTGTTTGGCATTGTGACCTGCATCCCTGTGCCCGGGAGCAGATCCTCTGGATTGACAATATCAGGTCTCACCAGAGTAACAGTGGCACCAGATTTGAGCCAGCCGGCTGCTTGGCGATCTCTGATGGTCACTGGTCGCAAATGCTTCCGTCTGACAGCGTTGGGTTGCAATCTGATGTCCCTCTGCCGCTCCTGCTGTGCCCGCTGAAGTGGTACAATCCTCGGTCTGTGTCCGCTTTGGGATGCTCTGGGTGGCTGCCCGCTGCTACTGTGTGTGTCCCAGTCGCACGACAGCGACTGGTTTCACAGCTGGAGTGCGTTGCCTCTGATGGGGATTATCGGACTTTAGCAAGTCCGCACAATCAGGCTTGATGTGCCTGTGGAGGTGAAAAGGTTAACCACGCCAATAATAAAGGTGTTGTGCCCGGGTGGTTAACCCTAAACCTGGTTTGGACTGAAGGGGTTAATTGTTTGGCCACCACAATGCCATGTTTCCCCTACACACTCATTTCCTAAACCGCAGACGGCTGAACCGCAAAGTGAATTGGATAAGTGATCTGCGGTCTAGCTGAAGTGCCTCCGTGGTACAATGTATCCAGCCATCTTGTTATCCACTTAATGTGAAGTGCGTCTGCGGTTACCGATCAAAGCAAGCAGTGATGCATTGTATGCCATAGCTCAAACCGCAACCCACATCACAGAGCCTATTCAATTAAGTAGCTAACTTTTGTTATGAAGGAGCTAGCACTCTAATTTTTGGAATACAGATAGTTGAGAATGTAACATTCACATATATGTTGTTTTTTATGTCACCCACACATACAGAAAGTACATATAAAAATAAAATGTGTTTCAGGTATATTTTAAAATGTAAAGGCAGGAACCCTTTCCTGCCAGTCCGTCAATGAATCCATTAACGTGTTAAGGGTGGATGAGCTGAGGAATTTTTCATCTCCATACTTCAATGGGCACCCTGCTGAGTTGGTGCCCCAGTGTCTAGAGAAGTCCGGAGTTGAAAAGCCTCAGAAACCCTAGGTGTCAGGGCGGCCGGATTATTGCAAAGTACCAGGTATCAGTACGAAGTATGGGCTATAAACACTTGGTAGCCAAACCCCAGACTTGCTGTCGCCAGGTAAGGGGTTGGGCCCGGTATGCTAAGCAGCTTAGGTGTCAAGTTCGTAAATGCTCTGATCAAACCGGGAAGCAACTTCTGCCCTTTTTGTGAGCTACTGGCATGTCTGGGATAGGTGGGAAAAGTTGTTCCCATGGGAGGATTGGCTGGGTATGTTAGAGATAGGACCCATAACCCTATATAAATGCCTGCAGCCCAGTCCTAGTTAGATTAATCTGAGTTCCATCTAAGTCTCGTCCAAGTTACAGCATCAGCGATTCCGGCGTTTGAGGGGTTAACACCATCATAACCAAGGATCGTGCCCCTCTTCCAGAATTCGGTTGAGATAAGGATTCCTGAACAAATCCTGTAAGGACCCAATGAAAAGATTCCTTTAGGCAGAGATATAGGGGTGGCAAGTTGCGCCCCTAGCCATGGATTGTCGCATGGCTCAAATCACGCACCCACTTGCAGGGGTGCCCAGAGACTTTGTTTTCAAGTTATTTGTTCCGTGGACATTTTATTTCATTTCCCCATCCCAGTAAGTGTTTATTAAGTGTAATTGTGAAGATTTGTGTGTTCGTCTTAAAAGGAAATAAATTACAATTTATTTTGCCCTACTTGTTGTGCTCAATCCAGAATCCCGGTATTAATGTGTTGATGAGACCTGGTCTACCGTAACAGTGCCCAGATCGGTTACACTGATAGCACTGCTTCTCAAAGACCCAATCCCGCACTTTAGGTGGGCACTGATGGAGAAAATGCTCCTTGAATATCAAGTCCAGTTAAATGTGGTACTATACTTGGTGGCATCACATCTTTCCACCCACTGAGTACAATGCTGGATCAATCTTGAAGCAAAGCGCATGTCTGTTTCCCAGCTGGCTTTCTCCCCAGACCTGAACATGCCACAGTATGCCTCTGGAATGAGGACATACTGAGTCAGTAACAAAGCCTTTACGTGTCTGTAGTCGTTGAAGTACGTTGACAGGATTGCCTAGAAGGTCTCCAGGGATACCCCAGTCAACCCAATACCGTTCTGGCACACGTAACTGTAGACATTGATTTAAAAAAAAACCTTTTAGGAATCCGTCAATCTTGTCCGTGCCATCTACATATTTACTGAAACTGTAGTGATTCACTTTTGACAGGGAAGGTTGGTCAGGATTCCGCCAGGGTTTTGGGAGCTGCACACCTTGAGAGTCAGCAATTAGCTGCAGTCTCTGCCCGAAGGTGACCCCCTCTCCCAGGGTGCTGAGGAGAGTGGCAAGCCCTGTAGCAGGGAGACCGTTGGCCACCGGGGCTACCACGGCTGCATTCCCTGGGTCATGCTCACCATCTGCTTCCTCGTCAACCTCGCTCTCCTCTTATGCCACTTCCCCCAGGGCTGGCCAATCCTCCGGTACCCTGGCAGGGCTAGTGGCACCTGTATACTGGTGAAGCTATGCTCGCTTAATGTTTCTCGAGATCCTCCTCCAGCACTATCTTTGCCCGACCAACGGTCGGGTGTCCATAGCTTTCACACCGGGTTACAATTCGTGGACGGTTCCAGGTCTGATAGCGACCTGACCTTCAGTCCATCTTCGCCTGGTGGCACTAAACTTAGGTGATAGAGAAAACCTGTGCTTTTCCTGCTTGGTGTAAGTTGCTACTTGTTTTGAGAGCTCTCAAACTACGAGTTGCTCTTTGTTATAAGACCACGCATGATTTTAAAACATAGAGCTTAATGATCCTACTTCTGCCACCAGTAAATAAGCCTGTCAAGGGAGACCAGGTTTATTGTACACCTTTTTATCCGGGATCATCAATTGAGCAAAACAAGTGAATTAAATAAATTGAAGTTTATTCGCACGAATCTCTTACACACTATGATACACAAAATACAGATGAAAAGCACACTGTCTTGGGGTTGAAAACTGGACTGTTCTAGGTGCAGGGAACTCTAAATAAGAAAGTGAAAAGATAATAAAGTGCGCTACTGATATAAATTCATGAATAATAGGTATGATTGTGTAACCATGATATTGATTAATATCAATTCCCAAAAACCCAAACTAGAACAGTGTTTAACAATGTAAGCACTAAATACATAACCTTAGGTGGGTGAAATGAAAGTGTCTGCAGCTGTGAACAAGGGGGGTGGCTCAGCACCCCCTAACACTAAAAGAGAAAAATTACAAAAAAAGACACAGCGCAACCAGCTCATAGTGAAATACAGACGAGACCACGACTATTCTAAAGCTTGCCTTAAACTAGCCCGGTTACATTCTGGGTATGTGCTGGGTGTAACCTGGCAAGTTTAAGGCATTTCTGCATAGACTAATGACCCATAAGATTAACACAGCAGGGGTCCCTGGCAGTCCCATTCAGTTTGAATGGGACTGCCAGGGACCCCCGCTGTTAATCTGATAGGACATTAATCAATGCAGAAATGCTGGGTCTAGTTTAAGGCAAGTTTAAGGCGTGTACCTGTGTCTTTTTGGCGATTGCCACTGGTTTGTGTTAGAATAGTCGCAGTCTCTGCTGTACATTTTAGTTAAGTAAAATACTAATACAGGAGACCCAAGCCTTTAAGTCCTTTGAAGGGTGCACAGACAGCGACTGCGTTCCTTGTCAGTTTTACATCCGGTGTCCGGTAACCCATATCTCGTTACATGACATGTCTTTAATCATCTAATCTGATGTACGCAGAATACTCACCCGTTATTACTATTTTACTTAACAAAAATTTATTTCACTATGAGAGGTTTGTGCTCTGTCTTTTTTTTTTTTTTTTGTCATTTATCTCTCTAAATAAGAGTTTTACCCTGACCGAGACTTAAGTATAGACAGGTAAACAAGGAGTTAACCTAATAAGTGCTCCAGAAGTTACAAGTAGTTGCTGAATCTTGCAAAATACTTCAATAGAAGCAGCACGTCTAGGCAAAGCTTAAAACAAGTGAGTATAAAAGTCTCTCCCAGCAATTGGCTCCCCAAGAGCACCGTAAAAATTGAGATAGAGGGACTCATAGTTTGTAAAGCAAGTGGCGCCAAGCCTGAGTTCTCTTCATGCAGTCTGTTGCACCGCCAACCCTCAAGCAACACGTCCGTCGCGATGGGGGGTCTGTGACCGGCGGTGAAGAGGCTGTCGGCCGAGACAGCAACCCGGCGTGCTACCGGAAGCAGACAGGAACAAACCCGAACACCACCCACCGGAGGAAGATACGATGCACCGCCGTAGTGAGGAATGAGATGAAGGCTGGTAATGTGACTAAAAAAACTTTATTGCAGAGAAGTTGCAGATCCGTCAGCTCTACACTTCTCTGCAATAATTTTTTTTAATGTTAGTCACATTACCAGCCTCCATCTCATTCCTCACTACGGCGGTGCATCGTATCTTCCTCCGGTGGGAGGTGTTCGTGTTTGTTCCTGACCGAGACTTAGCCCGGAATCTCCTGGTTCCCAAATCGGCGTGAAGTTCCACACGCCACCGCTCCCTTCTCTTCTGAGAACTTGGACTTTTTCTTGACTGCGAGCTACCACTGATTCCCTGGAACCGAAATCGGCATCAGATCCCAGCTGCGACCCCTATTTTCAATTCTGAAAACTTGGCCACAAAAAGACGGACTTGGTCTCTGGCAGGCAGACTTTTCGGCTTGAAATTGAAGCCGGTTGCTCTGCTATCTGCGCAAAAGCATCTTTGAAAAGCCCTCTGGAATTCTCAAATCTGATTGGCTCAGGCATTTCTGAATAAAACTCAGCAGCCAATCAGCGTGGGAACTTTCTTAGCAGCCAATAAGAGCGAAGCCTGTATAGAAAGCCGGGTTAGTGGGGAATTTGAATCTGCCAAGGGACGTGCGCAAGTTTGCCACCTCCGTCCCTCGCTATTCAATGCCACCCGCTGGGTCAGGCTCCCCTTAGTTTTTCAGAAAAAAAGGCAGCCCGGACGACTGCCATTGTTCCCCAGACTTGGGTACTTGAGCCCTTCCCTGCCACCCAAATGGCTTTCACACCACCTGCATCCTCTGGCTACTTTAAACTCCGATGTCCACCAGACTTACTGGCACCTATGGGTAGCCCTGATAACCTGTGTGGGCATCGGTTTTGAAGGTCCCAGCTCATTACAGTACATAACAGTACATTACAATGTATTAATAAAATATACTTTAATACATCCCTAAACCCTGGGTATGGGGAATAGAATAGAAAAGTGTACTTTTATTTCTATCAGCCATTATTCCCCACACACTATCTATTGGACATAGCCCAGACTCTGAGAGTCCCCTCACAACCTTGTATACGGTTGGAGCACCCACAAACCCATTACAGGTTCTGGGCTACCTGGGCATTACCTGGGGTACCCCCCTTAACCTAGGGATCCCCTCAGTTACAGGGACACTTTTCATCCCTGTGCCCCATTAACCTTCCAGAGCTGTGCTGAAGCAGGGAACCCTAGTGGTGAGTTGTGCAAACGTTTTCAAGGCGAGTTATTGCCGGGACAATATACCTGCATGTATCCGAGAATCAAGCATGATTCCTGGATACATTTTTAGTGGATCCGACAACTTCAAACCCCAACTACCTAGGCACATTCTGACAACAATTCCTCCTCAAACTCCCCCCTTGAAACTCATGCCCTAGCAATAGCTGCTCGCTGGCATGCCTGGAAAGGTAAAAACACAACAATTCTTTATTAACGCAAAGTACAGCTTATACATACATTACTGGGATCACCGTCACACTTCAGCACAGAAGTGTTGGTAGTTTTCCCTTCCCATTCCTCACGGAATAGGTCAAGCGGTCCCTGTATTCTGCGACCATATAGATGCTCGAAAGGAGAAAACACAGTGGACTCTTGTGGTACCTCTCGGTATGCAAACGGCAAGTGCTGCAGATGAGTCTCCTAGTCTTTCCCTTCAGCCTCTATGAATGCAAAACAAGGGGATGTGAGGGAGGGTGAGGGGGTGGGGTAAGGAAGTGGATTGGGCGCTCCCTAGTGAACCAATAATGTTGTTGGGAATACAACTAATAACACACAATATAACACCAATAGTGAAATAGTGAAAAATAAATGTGTAAAAGGCAGCTCAACTTCCTCTGATGGGACAGTTCCGGGTCCCAGAAGGGTAGATTGTTTCTTGGAGATGAGGAGGAGCGCAGGTAGGTGTAGCAAAATATGCAAAAAAGAATGACATATATAGTGCAGATGGTAAACACTGTGCAGGTAGATGTAATCTATAGAATAGAACTCACATAGATCGCAGAAAATAACACGTGTCAGAGATCCTTCTCTCTCTGACTGGAGCCCTTTAAATGGTAGCAGGGAAATCCCTCAAGGCACGGATATGTATGGATAAGAAGAAAAGCCACAATAGTGCATACTATTCCAATACTGTATTAATCATACAAATAACAAGAGTATATTACACTCACATTCGCCATGTAAAAATCAGGTGGGGGAGAGAACCGCAGCTCGTTATATGGTGGTGTAGGTGTAGGCAGCTTCACAGCATTCAGGATTCTCTTCCGCGTATGTCACAGCCGTCGCGTCACTTCCGCTATCGCGTCACGGCTGAGGGCGGAAGTTCCCAATGGAAGAGACCTTAGACCGAATTCTGCCAGTCCTTCAGAGCTTGTTCTCTCTCTTCAAACTCTACGCGTTTCGCCAGATGCTTCGTCAGGAGTTATAATTAGATAGGGGATGTCTCTAGGGTATTTATAGGGCCATCAATTCCAAAAATCACATTTTTAACCCCCTCAGCGCTCACACATAGCGCGAGGTGCAAAAACCCAGTGCTTCAGGGTACCATTGCACCACTCACATAGTCTATTTGTCTGGTGGTGCCACTGGTGATTCACCCTGCACAAATCCCAGAGTATACCAAAAACTCCTGAGGAAGGGAACGGACTTTCGTGAAACGCGTAGGGTTAGTGTTTTTGCCTGCATCAGAAATTTCCATGTCTACTGAAAGCGGTCTACATCCACTCTAAGGATCGGCAGTGACCGCTGATGTCATCACATTGAGGGAATGGACCGAGCAACTCTGTGGGGAAGTGCACGAGCTTTGAGGAGCACGGAGAACGCCAGCACACAGCATCTCTGGTATTCCAGCCCTGGCTATCACGAGAAGGGATGTCGTATACTCTGACCAAACGCAAAAGAATTTGGGAATCCATGAGTTTGATTCCAGAAGTGTGATGTTTTTGTTGTTATTTACATTTGTATCAGTATTATGCTATGTTATTTTTTCTATTTTCCTATGAAATGGTTATAATGTCCGTGTAATCCAGTGGGTTCAAGTTAATCGTAACACAGTACTTCATTAACGGGACATTTGCCATGTCTCCCTCCACATACATGAGTGACCAGAATAGGTTTTCTAGTATCTTAACTCACAAACACTGGGTGACGTAAAGAATTATATCTCTGATTGAGTGACAGGGCGTCTGTATCGAGTTATCACCTTAGTATTTGTTGAAAGTTTATAGTTCACAATCACATTATTGGTACATAAGGTTTGTTTTCACCTGTTATACATGTTTTAGTTTCACCTACTAATACTATATATGCATATATAATTATATTGATGAGGGGGGTCACTTTGAGGATCTGTATCCACTGACACAGGTATTTCACACAATTGTTTGTTTTTTTTGTTTCTTGTGCACCCTCATTGGAGACCAGCGCCAAGGAGGACTATTGTTTTCTACATCTGTTGGAAAGATTTGGACAATCCGGGAGTTTTCTAGGCTTCAGGACTTTTTTAGTTTTTAAAGTTTTTTCTCTTTGTCAATTTAAATTAAAAAAAAATTTTGTCGTTCATATATTTTTTCTACTTACTATTCATTATGTTTTTTATTTTTGTAGATGGCAACACTTGCAACTTTATGCTGTTTCTGGTAGTATTTCTTCCCCTCATTTTAGAATTGACCTAATTTGGCTTTGTATGGACCCTGTATTATTGTACTTACTAATTTTATTTGCATCTTTTATCCAGTTCGGTGGTCATGATTTTGTTGCTTATTATATCATTGACTCTTATATTTATCTTTCCTATTCATTTCAGTTAAAGACGACTCGAATCACACAATAGGGGTAGAGTTTGGCTCAAAAATAATAAATGTTGGGGGTAAATATGTGAAGTTGCAGATATGGGACACAGCAGGACAAGAAAGATTCAGGTAAATACATTTTATATACACTCACACACCAGGATTCAACATTGGTTATATTTTCGAGGTGCTTCTTTCTCCCCACCCCAGTCATTTTTTTGCCCACCTCTTTTTCCTGCTGCTCTGCCCCCAGTACTGGCCAAAAGAGGCTCCCGTGATATCATGGGCATCCCCTGGCGACAGAGCCATACCTCTAAGTGTCTGCCCCACCTGTCTACTCTGGTTAAAGGGAGTGGGGAAAGCGGAAGTGTTTGTGTCTATATACATAGTCTCACCATAAAGAGAAAGATGGCACTCACGTAACAATGTGCAAACTTGCCTGGATGCGCTGTAGTAGAATGGTTCTAGAGTGGGACTGAAACATTGATCTGTGAATAAAATATTTTTGCGTCATCTTTAGTTCCTGACAGTGCCTGTTTAAACCATCTTTTTTACATGCAAAACACAGCACTTGCACGTACAAATTGTAAGTCCCTATGTGTTATTTCACAGTGAATTCATTGTGTGAAAACTATTAGATTACTGAAAAAAATCTACATATCTGATAAATACAGTACCAACTGCTGCCTCTTCTGAGAGAATAGATCTCCTATCTGTGTATTAAATAATGTACAACTTAAATCTCTGGTTGCGTACAGGTAATAACTGTGGTGTGAGAGATTATTAAAAACAGACATACACAAAACAAAATGTCACAATTTTTTGGTTACTGTATGTATATACATACATGCATACAGTACTAAGTTGGAGTCTAGCTTCGCCATTATTAGAAATAATGGTTAAGCTTTACAGTGCCAGGGAATCCGGTGGAACCACCTCTATTTTTATCGGTTGGCCTCATCACCCCCTGGAAAACTACTTAGTGCTTATGACGTACCTGGATCGTCATTGGGGTCTCTGGCATGCCATAACAGGTATGTCATAAGGACACTAAAAGTTTAAGGTGCACTCTCTCCTAGAACCAAAGTGTATTAATGGCAATGACATGTTAAAGGAGTATACTCTTCTTCTTCTTTTTATTTTATTTTTTTTTTGCCAAAATCTGACTCCTATCGCAATCATTTGTTAAAATTGGTTTATAAGCCTGGTTAGCTGAGGTTTGATTTCCTTTGGCTGCTCCGCTTTTGTGATGCTACTGTATGTACAGCAAGAGTTGGCACAGCCAGTGGGCTCCTTCTCTCACACTCCCATTTTCTTTACCCTTAGGGAAACCTGTCCTTATCAGTGACCCCAAAAATATAACTTGTTTGTCAAACTACCCCATTCAGAGGCCCAAAGAAGAGTAGTAGAAGGAATCTTCAATAAAATTCACGCAGGTCATTTGAGGGCAGCAGCTGAAATTAACAGCCATTGCTTTCAAAATATAGTGTTGCATGCTATAGTCGTATGTAAAAAAAGCCTTGTGTGGGATAGGCTGCCAGTCCATTCAGTTGAATTGTATGCCTGATTTATGACCCAACTATAAATGTTATGGTTGCAGCATTGTTGAGATCATTCTCACTAGTAACATCAACATCTTTGGGGGGAATGAACATTCAGAATGGGAACTGGAGGGTCGCCCAGAGCTGTGCCATGCTATTTTCAGCTCCTGGGACTCTTCAGTTCTTGAGATACCAGTGAAAGATTAGAGATCTTGCTTCCTATTTTTTTTAATAACGTTTTAAATGGCATCCAATAGGAAGCTGCAACCAATGACGTTGCAGCTTTCTATTGGCCTGTGGGGCCCTACAAAATTTTTGCAACCATTTCCTCTGGATGGAGTCCTAAAACCGGTCTCAGGAACTGGATTTTCAAACAGCTTAAATTTGCACGGTTCAACACCAGGGGACACACTGTTTCCCATGCTGATGAGGATTGCTGCTTTAAAAATACGGCTAATACACTGAAGGGCTACCCTATTTCCTCGATTCTAAGACGCCATCGATTCTAAGACATTATATTAAATGTGCAGAATTTTTTTCTGGGGGGAGAGAGAGAGGGGGAGAGAATGGAGAGAATGGTGGAAGGAGAGGAGAGGGGGAGAAGGGGGAGGGAGGGAGAGGGAGAGAGGGAAATGGGGGGGAGAGAGAAGGAGAAGGAAGGGGGTAGAGGGATAGGAGGGAAGGGGGGAGAGGGATAGGAGGAGAGGGTTTGGAGGGAAGAGGGGGAGAGGGATAGGAGAGGAGGGAAGGGGGAGAGGGATAGGAGGGAAGGGGGAGAGATGGGGGGAAGGACCCAGACAGACACAAACACACACAGACTGACAGACACACACACCCACACAGATATACACACACAGAGACAGACAGACACACACAGAGATACGCACACACACACAGATATACATACACACAAACACACAGATATATATACGCACACACACACACACACACACACAGATATACATACACACACAGATATATATACACACACACACACACACACACACACACACAGATATAGAGATGCACACACAGATCTCCTTCTGCACGTGCAGCTCACTCAGAGATTTCACAGGGGGGGGGGGTGGTTGCTGCTGTGAAGACATACCCCTGTCCGTGGGATCTCCACTGAACTTTCTGCACCTCATGGAGGGTTGGCGGCCATGATCTCTCTGCACAGAGGGGGAGGAGGGGGGCCCGTGATCGCAGACATTTTTGCTGCACACAGAAAACCCGGCAGGCATCTCCAGCAGCGCCCCCTGACTGTTTTTTTTTTTTTTTTCCCCAGCACATCGATTGTAACACGCAGAGCTATTTCAGCCACGTGAAAAAGGGAAAAAACCTGCGTCTTACAATCGAGGAAATACGGTATATTATTTAGGCTCGTTGTAGGGATACTTTGTATCATTATACAGTTCAAAACCTTTGTTGTCTATTAGGAAGTTCAAAAAAAGTGTTTGCCATATGAATTTAAAATGCAGTTTTACCAAGAAAACAAACCATTATTTTGACTGTCTTAATTAAGATACAATATATAGGGCTTTTGCTAAATGATTCTCTTTCAGGTCTGTTACAAGAAGTTATTATAGAGGTGCTGCTGGGGCATTACTTGTTTATGACATCACAAGGTAAAATTAATTTTCATAAAACACTCTCCCCCTCTCTCCCTCACACATACACACCCTCTCTCCCTCACAGACTCCTCCACCCCCCGCTCCCTCACACACACTCCCCTCTTTCCTTCTCCATCATTCTTTCACTCCTCTCCCCTCTTACTCTCTCTCACTAGGCTGCTTAGTGGTTGAACCGACCCTGTCTAGCATTGTGGGGTCAATGTTGGCATTTCTGCCACAATATGGATAGTTAGAATGTGTCCTTTAGGCTATTTATATAGAGGATATATAAAAGAGCTCACACATGCCTTTGCGTGTGACACACTTATCGCACACTGAAACTTTTAGACAGATGCTAATTCACTGAAGACTCTAATACCTTTAAATTGTCTGAAAGATACAGTACTTGAGTCAAAAAAGGACTGCAAATATCCCAAATCAAAGATTGCAACTCGCACATTTCACTCCTGTCAGGAATGTGAATGGTGTGCCGGCTGGGCTTAAATACATTGAATTTCACCCACTGTAACTATATTTAAGAGCAGTGCAGTGACATATTTACATATACAGTTACAAAAAGCTGAATAAAGAGGTTTGATCAGTGAATGTTTAACAGTCGGCTTATAGTAAGGCAATTAAATAGAAGACCTTGATGTACAATACAGTCTTACAGTGGCACTCATGAGAATTCAGTTATTTCTGTAGCGTGTTTTAAAACAGGGTATTTTCTAGTGTATTGTTAGGACTTACTGTGTTTTTCAATCCGTTTTAATAAATGTACAAAGATGGCTTCTTTAAAAAAACAAATAAATAAAAAATTGGTAGATGAGGTACTTTCGTAAAACCTTTTGATCTCCAACATCCAGTGATTGTGCAACTCTGATGGCAGTGATAA
This sequence comes from Ascaphus truei, assembly GCF_040206685.1. NCBI lineage: Eukaryota > Metazoa > Chordata > Amphibia > Anura > Ascaphidae > Ascaphus > Ascaphus truei. Next base: position 216,360,607 of record NC_134486.1, read on the forward strand.
CATTTCTGCCTAGATACGGTCCAAGTTCATTCAGTCAATATTTTTAGAAACATCCAAATATTTACTTTTAAAATAAAGTATAACAAAGTTTAATTCCAAATATGAATCACAGGGATGTTTTAACATATATTTGCTTCCAGTATTCCTGCTTCAGACATTACGAGAGTGACATTCGGGTTGGGTAATTTCATGTCTCACTCAGGTGAAAAATATTTTGAAGGGACGAGCTTCTAAGGTGTTTTTTTTCTTTTCTTTCATACAGCCGAGAAACCTATAATTCTCTTACCAACTGGTTGACAGACGCACGAATGTTGGCAAGTCAAAACATTGTGATTATCCTGTGTGGGAACAAAAAAGATTTAGATGCGGACCGTGAAGTTACATTTTTAGAAGCCTCCAGATTTGCTCAAGAAAATGGTGGGTTGTATTTTATTTCTTGAATATAAATGGATATAATAGTTCATATTTTACATACTCAATACCTCAATGAGTGTATATTTAAAACCCGTCATTGCTAAATGGACCTGGCTGTGAAGAGGTTCATCTTGTTGGAACCAGAGTCAACTAAATTTAGTAATTGGTTTACGTGGCATTACATCTGTAAGTCAGACTGCACATTTGCTTTAGCTAAGGAAATAAAAGACGACAAGGCACTGCAGTCCTAATGACGAAGTCTGGGATTATTGTGAAACCATTGCAGCATTTTAATGTGTTCTTATGCGTCTGGTATTTACCACAACACAAATATTCCACAACGATCAATAACACTCACTACTCTGCCCAGATCACATTCCAAATGGCATAAATGTGCAACAAAAATAACGTAACTTGCAAGCAATACACTCATTTTGTGTTTTGTTTTTTACAAGGCATTCGCAGAGATGAAAGCAACATTCCCAAATAAACTGCAATTTAGAATAAGAATAAAATATATTCATTTTGGATGGTGTTGCCTTCTAAAAGACCTATTTATGCTGTCTACACTAACTATCCTCCTTTTTGTCATGTCGAGCTCCACAGAAATGTACTTGAAATTCAAAAGCTTTCGAACAGCGTGTAAAATCACCAACTGTTTCTTCCATAGGCTATAAATTAGGTGGAAGTCCCCTGCCAATTTTTTATTCAATATTTCTTCCCTGTACTATATAATGGGGTTTCTGTTTCTACCTCGCTAGATTTTCCCTGCCCACATACATTTCCATAGTATATCCCTATACAACAAAAAAATGCTGGTCTTTGTTTTCTTCAGGATCTAAACAGGCTGTATTGTATTCAGCTATATTGGACACAATATGGCTGATGTCTGCCTCACTTCAGTGGGACAATAGAAATCTGACATAAGGAGAGGCCGGTAAAATAATGATTCTCCAGGCACGCATGTGATCAATGTAATACATTTTGGAGACTGCTGGTGCTCAGCTCAGGACAGACCTCCCTGTTCAGATCGATAGGTGTATATAGAGTAGTAGAATGAGGAAGAGGAGGGCACAAATGGGCTTAAACATACAGTAAATACATTTATTGGCCAAAATCCAACGTTTCGGTTGAACTAAGCAACCTTCATCAAGGTGAGGGATACATAGCAATGACGGACACAAACTTCTATACTTTAAATCAGGCCTGCACAACTCCAGTCCTTGAGGGCCGCAAACAGGCCAGGTTTTCTGGATATCCCTACTTCAGCACAGCTGGCTCAATTAGTGGCTCAGTCAGACTGAGCCACTAATTGAGCCAGCTGTGCTGAAGTAGGGATATCCAGAAAACCTGACCTGTTTGCGGCCCTCGAGGACTGGAGTTGTGCAGGCCTGCTTTAAATTATCCCCCATGATCTCCAGAGTGCATTCCATAATCTGCCGTCCTGCCAGAGTGCCTCCTACACCCACAGTGACGTCCCCCGTGATTACATCATATGTATACTAGCTACGGGTAAACGTTGCTCTAGTTGTCATCCTGTGTCCACCTGTGCAGAGGAAGTTCAAGTCAATAAGTTCAATAATACCAATTATAATAGATATAAACAAAGCTTAATAAAGGAGATAAATTATTATCATCTAAATTAAAGAACATAGAATGGATACATTGTCAACATTAATGATATAAATATATATCTCTAATGCCCTAAATGGAAGACTAGTATTACTAATACATTAAAACACAAAGACCCATCAAAACAAATTTCAAAGGAAAAGCATAAAGTAAGAATCCTACATTATAGCAGCAAAACCCCTTGCACTACATCCTCTTTAAAAAAAAAATATTATTTCATGGATTTAAGCAGGGGTCTCCTGAGCTGAACTGCATTCATTTCAGCTCCACGGGTCCCCTGCTTCCCGAGATACTTAACTCCATAGGGGGTGCCGGTATCTGTCTTCCGAGCATGCGCATTGTAGGTGAAACTCTTTGCGTTTTCGCAGTGAAATTGTATTTTGATGTTTTTGATTGTAATTCTCCACTCAAAAGTCTTTAATTCAATTTCAGTGACAAAACACAAAAGTGTCACAACGCGCGTCCTTGGCGCACACTCCCTTTTTTTTTTTGGTCTGGAAAATAAATTAGACTGCTCCAGTGACGAGGAAATGTTTTTCTCTCCGTGTGATTTCAATATTCTGAACTCACTGTTACAGCTGGATGGGGGGAAGTGTGTGTGTGTGTGTGTGTGTGTGTGTGTGTGTGTGTGTGTGTGTGTGTGTGTGTGTGTGTGTGTGTCCAGTGTGGCGTAGCTGATTAGAGGGGTTGATTATGCGCATGGCGAAGGGAATTTATGCGCGTGGTGACGGTGCCGCTTATGTGCATGCGCCGGTAGCAACCTGTGATTACGTCACTGCTGTTGCACATTTTCGTTCCCATTGAAGGAGATTTTGCCCTATGAAATTTCAGTAGATGCCAGCAAAGAAGATTCACTTAAAAAAAAAAAAAAAAAAAATAGTAGTGTAAGGTGTTTTTCCTGCTTTAAAGCTACAGACAAAAGCATAAGAAGGGGAGCTTGAGTCTGAATCATCTTTTGAGTTTACAGATGTACCCTTGGAGGTTGGAATTTAGCAACCAACGATACACAATGCATACTGCTGTGACGAATTATCTGCGATCAAGAAAGCACCTACAATTCTGTTGTTCATTCAGGCAACATAGATGACTAGTTTGTAGTTCATGAATCCAGAATGCCTCCTTTCTCAAAAGTAGTATGTCTAACAACATCCCTCTACTTTTTGGTACTGTACATGTTCTATAACCATTATTCTGAGTGCAGATATCAGATGTCTGTTCAATATAATGTTGTACATGGACTGTAGTTCCTGAACCTTTCTTAATAAAACTGTTGTGCTGAATGTGTGTAACTTCCGTGTGTGTTATAAATAAAGCTCTGATTAGGGATCTAGTAGCACCAGGATTGAAGTATATAACCCTCACTGTTCCTTGCATATCCAAGTTCAACAGGGCAAGTGTTTTGAAAAAAGAATCCATCCAGAACCACTGGCACATCCTCAAACGACCAGATTTTAGCGGAGGTCTTTAAGGAACGCCCAGTTTTAGCATATAAAAGAGATAAACATCGCGGATAGACTTAAATGTGATGACAAGACAAAATGTTAAGGTCTATTGTGCCACTAAGGATAAACCTGAACATGTCCATTGTTTGAACTGTTAGGTATGCAACTGCACGATTACAGGTGATACCTTTACTCATCCACGTAATGGCAAAAAGATGAATGTAAGAACACGTATTACCTGTTGAACTACACACGTGATATACATTATTATATGGCTTTGTTTATATTGGCAAACCTACCAGATTGCTCAAACAGTCGTTTGTTGAGCACACGTGTTAAGGGCGGTTCATAAACTACAGCCCATGTACAACATTATATTGAACACAGACATCTGATATCTGCACTCAGAATAATGGGTATAGAACATGTACCACAAAGTAGAGGGGTGTTGATAGACATACTACTTTTGAGGAAGGAGGCATTCTGGATAAATGAACTACAACTAGTCATCCATGGGGCCTGAATGAACAACAGAATTTGACGTGCTTTATTGATCACAAATAATTTGTCACAGCACTCCACCACCAAAAATACATCTGTAACCTCGACTGGTATTGTTCTGACTTGATCTTCCCTTCTTATGTTTGTCTGTAGTTTTAATATGGGTTCCTTAAGTTTTTAATGTTTATTATTATACAATTTGTTTTGATGTATTGGTAATACTGGTCTGCCATTTAGGGCATTCATTTACTTTTTTACTTTCCGCCTCTTCACCCACGGATGGGTATAGGCGACTTCCATGGAAAACTTCACTTTAAAAAGATTCATGGAAGTTATTTAGCTGGATATACCCAAGTGGACTCTAGGCCCAAGGGTCTTCAGAGCCCATTTTGTTAGAAACGAGGGGCGCCACGTGAAGCCTGGGGTGTCGATGGATAATGAGAGGCTCTATATTCGCATCACCCTTGCCCCCAGGGCATTTATTAGAGATCTAAATATATATAATCAATATTGGCAATATACCATTCTCTGTCCTTTTTAATTTAACTAACACACACACACACAGCTTAGGTATGTTTCCGTACCAAGGTTCAGCTGTTACAGGGTTACCAACCAACAACTGGAATGCTTCAAGGAGGGGAGCAGACTGCAAGGACAGGAAGAGACAGATGAGTAGGAGAGGAGGGGGTGTAGTGTGCACAGAGGAGCAGACTCAGTAAGGCAGTGTAAAGAGAAGCAGGGCATGGTGGAGAAAAGGGGACAAGAGGCAATGTTTAATTCATAAACTTTAAGATCTGCTAGATCGGCGTATGTTACTGCCCTGATGGACACACAGCACATGTTATCCGTTGCTAGGATACATGCTTATGATGTCACTGGGTATAAGAGGCGCATGGCGGGAGATTGTGGTTTGCACTCTGGGGATCATGAGGGATAACTTAAGGTATAGAAGTGTGTCTTTCATTATGTAGCCCTCACCTTGATGAAGGTTGCTTGGTTCAATCGCAATGTCGGATTGTGGATAATAAATGTATTTTATGCTTAAACCCGTTTGTGCCCTCCTCTTCATCACTCTACTAAAGCATAAAGAGAGGACAGTGTGGCTTTCTATTGATGACTCTGACTCTTTCTTACTTTGAGAGAACATAGTTGGTATCTTAAAAACCTGGGGCATATCAGCTGTTGGAACCCAGGCTGCGGTACTATGAGGGGGGGGGGGGGGGGAACTTCCATTAGAAACAAGTGTTGCTTTAAAATGGCGCTTAAGCCACTTTGTAACGTTAAGGGACTGGAAGGAGTAGCTGAGGAAAAAAAGAACTGGTCCTGTCTTTCATGATGGGATGGAGCAAGTGCAGAAAAGAAGCAGTAATTGCCATGCAAATGCTGTAACTCTGGATATCTGTATTTTTTAAAGAATTTAAACGTAATAAAAAATGATGGGGAAAAAGGCATCACATTGAGTGCATATTCCAGACACCATTTTTGATGGCATTACACCCATACATTATTGTACCACCTTTCTTATATTCTTTCTCCCTAGTTTGCACTAGTTCACAGACCTGGTATGTTTACCATCTCTTGATTGTACATGCTCCTGCCGACTTCCATTTATGCTTACTTGACTCTCTAGCCGTGTCCACTGTGCATGCCAGCTGTCCACGGCTCAGGACTCTGGATCGACTGAGTTTAGCCCAGACTCCTGGACTGTCTTATATTGGTTACTGCATGTTAACACTACTTTTTATTTTCGCAGAATTGATGTTCTTGGAAACGAGTGCACTAACAGGAGAAAACGTGGAGGAGGCATTTGTACAGTGTGCAAGAAAAATACTAAATAAAATTGAATCCGGTAAATAAAAAACGTGTACATGCAATTTATATTCCATGAGCGTAAACTATAAATTCCTTTAAAAAAATAAATGTATCACCCTGGGCCATGTTTTGCAAGTGACTACTCTGGACCAGGTAGTTATTTGTGATAACTACTGTATATTGTAGTTGATTATACATTCTTAGTGTAAACTGTGCACTTTCTTCTTAAGTGTTATTTTTAATAGTTTCATTTTTCAAGTTTAATTTTTTTTTTTTTGCTTTTTGGTAAACTAATTTGGATAGTTCAGATCTCCTCAGTTAATCCTCAACCAAACACTACATATGTATTTAAAACAAATTTTCTTGCCGTGTTTCCAGCTGTTCATTCTTCATTTAACCAAATAGAGATTAAGTGATACAAGTGTCTTTTATCTGTATGCACCTAAAATGCTGTGCTTCACCTGGGAAGTAACCCCTAATCTCAAAAGGGGATTATTATTTAACCTTTGTTGCTTCCCAACACGATATGCACCACAGATAAACATGTCTACTGTATGTAAATAATTTTGCCTCTTAAATACTGGTGTATGCAAGATGCCCGTTACTACAGTAGATTATATGGCTTAATGAAAATAGCCAAATTATTTTGGTTCAGCAATAGAGATGCAGATGTATATTTATAACTCAAGTTGTATTGTTGTTCTGTGATATTCACATGTCTTTATCCAATTATATAACATGGCGCTACCAGGCAACTCAGGAGTATACTCTGTCTTTCATTAGGGGAGCTTGATCCAGAGAGGATGGGTTCAGGTATTCAGTATGGAGATGCTGCCTTGCGACAGCTGAGATCACCACGTCGAGCACAGGCCCAAAGTGCTCAGGAGTGCGGCTGCTAAGATTATCTATTTATTAGGACATAAGGTAAAAAATGTACCTTCTTGAATAGTGTTTTGTTTCTTTAATAACTTTGCTGCCATAGTGGCCAGCATAACCTTCATTTTTGCAGTGCATTGCTTGCCTCTCATTGGACAGTGATTATCTTATTTTGCACACTTTGGTCTGAGTTTTATTTTAGTAATACACATTTACATTAGAACTAAACATTTGAAATATATAATTAAAGTTGTTTGTAGAACAGAACTTACCCTTTTGTAGAGAATTATTGTGGTGCATTATGATCTACTCCTAGTTAAGTTGTCTTGGCAGTCTGAAAAGCACCTATGGAATAAACTGGATAGCAGTGCTGTTCAACTCGCGGGCCAAATGCACCCCCCAAAGGGTCTTGGACCAATTTTAGATGAAGGAACGTGATTCTGAAACATTGCTTTGCTGTGATATAACAACCAAGTAAAAAAAAAAATGTGAGTTTGGAACAGCACTTTTGCTGCGGAAACATCAAAATCATTGTAACGGCTCCAGCAAGATGATTTTTACTAATGCACCTAAAAACGAAGTATTGTATGCCGTATGAAAGTGCTGAGCTGAACTTAACTTCCCAAGTCCAACCAGCTAAATGTTCTTTCTATATGGCGCTCAGCAACAGTGACTGCTTACATCTACTGCACCGACACACTTTATTCGAGCAAATACCCGGTATGTACCTGGCAGATACCTGGAATGCGCCGCTCCTCACCTCTGACAAGCCCCGTTGCATTTGCCTTCCCAGCCTGGGTTCATGCCTGGCTGATGGGCGGCTGATCTGTTAAATGATAATGATTAGGATTTAATAGGCTGCAATGCTTCGCGTGTCTACCAGATGGCATAAATTCATGAATTGTAATGCAGTATATATATATGTACTGTGCAGTATTGCAGCCAGTGGGAATAAAATGCTTCAATCCCTGCTGGAAATAACTCAATGCACTCGGGCAGAAAACAGTCACAAACCTCAATACACCCGGGTATACCTGAATTCGTGGGACTAGCCGAGCTCGAATAAAGTGTGTCGCCAGTGTATGGCTATGCCTACATTTGTTCAGATTCATTTAGGCCTATTCATTAAACTGTTATAATGGCATTTCAATGCGGAAATGGTAATTTTCCCATGGAAATGCATCTCTCCGTATTTATTAAGCAGTTACCGCGTTTCCAACCTGTACTAAAACTGCTTTTTAATTTGCGATTTTGTTTCTTGCTGGGCAATTCCATACAATATGCATACAAGGCAAACCTGTAAAATTACATTCACGGATTATTCAGCCTATCACCTGAAAAGTCACATGCAGAAATGTGTCCTCCGCAAGCAAATTTGGTCTTTTGAGAAAACCAAGTCCTAATTTTCACTTTTAATTCTTCTCTGCTATTCTCTTTAGGTGTATGTGTGACTAGGGGAAAAAAGGAAACTGAACTGAACTGTTTTATGCAGTTCTCCGTGCCCCTTTTTCTGACTGCATAAGACTTGAAGAGCTGCACAAGAGAAGCGGAGTCCTGCAGAGTGGTACAGAGGACAGTGCCCTATTGCAGTTAACTGCAAAATAAATAAAAAAAATCTGACATCTATTTAATGGACATTACTGATTTGATAGGTACATGTATGTATGACTTTTGTATTACATATTTTCATTCTTTTGCATCTAGCTTCCAACTTCCTTACTGCATATTCTGTATGAATCAATGTTCAAAGCATGGCATACTTGGGTATGTTAATATAGAATGATGCACTAAAAGCCATTTCATCCTATTGCTTCCAGAGAGATTTGCAACACATCTCTTTGCAATGATTAATTCCTTTAGTCCTGGAGGGGCCATCAAAGTACCATGTTGCTGGCTTCTTCACTGATAGGTGGAAAGAAGAGAAAGAAAGCCCTAACAGTGGAAGGACTAAAACGTTATTTGTCAAGTAGGCTATATCATGTTTGAGTATATTGCATAGTATATTTATGACTGAACCCTGCAAAGCCGCTAGCATGGAGTGTCAGTGAGCTTACTTAATTTCTGCCTGCTACTATATCCTGTTCATTACTTACATTTTGTTTGTATAGCATGGTCAGATTGTTACTGACAATTCCAAACCTGTGAATGTAAGGGCGTCTTCGTAAAAAGTGCAGGTGTCCCTGTTTGTGCATAGAACATTTTAAGCAAACCTTTAAAAAAATTACAACTGAGCTGGATTTGCTACTGGGCAGTATTTAACATACAGTATGAGGACCGTCCGTAAACGCATCACTGCATACATTCTATAACTGATTTATAGAAAGCCAGACCATAAAGCTTTATCTTCTGTTGGTTCCCAGTATGGTAAAGATTGTTTCGCCGTGTGTGTTAAAACACATTGATGCACACTGTAGGCTTACTTGCCAATTAAAGAGGCAACCCAAGCCTGACCATTTTTTTTCATTTTTAATCAAGCCTGACCATTTTTTTTCATTTTTAATATAGTATTGAAGCAGTTGAACCCCATTAATTTTAGCTCCGGGGGCCCCCTGCTTCCGTAGATACATGCCTCCGAATTAAGTGCCAGTAGCAGCTCTCCTCCGCTACCAGGATTCATAATATGTCCGCTGTTAAAAGATTTTGCGTCCTGCAGGCCAATAGGAATCCGTGATGTCATCGGTGCATCTTCCTATTGGCCCATGTGACGCGGGAGCTTTTAACATGAAAGCCGTGCTTGCTCGGCTGAAGCAGCTACCGGAACCCAATTCGGAGGCAAGTATCTCTGGAAGCAGGGGGTCCCCGGAGTGGAGATTATTGGGGTTCAGCTCCAGAGACCACCTGTTTAAAAAAAATATTATAAATATGTATCTATCTGTACCGTGTTAGCCAAGCTTAATAATAAAAAACAAATAATCAATACCGTTCTATGGCTAACTAAATGCTTTTATTTTTGCGAGCTTTCGAGATACTGATCTCTTCTTTGGGCGATGTTACATCTCGATGTATCTCGAAAGCTTGCACAAATAAAAGCATTTCGTTAGCCACAGAACGGTATCGACTACTTTATTTTGAATATATATATATATATATATAATATACAGTGTTCGACAAACCTATACATTTGCACGCCCCAGGCGAGTGGATTTAACATCGTGGCGAGCTCCTATTGGCCCAAGCAGCACACAATTGGTACTAGGTGGCGAGTAGATTTTTTTGTGTGGCGAGTAGATTTTTTGGTGATTTGTCGACCACTGTGTGTGTGTATATATATATAATTACTTGGATTGCTCCTTTAATCTAATTTAAAGCAGTAAAGAGTTGCTAGTTAAGTACCATTAGTTTAGCAGCACTCAAGTACTTAAAATGTTAATCCTGCTTACACTTTACCTTGACAACAAAGGTGAGGATCTACCTAGCTAATATTTTCCTGAATCTTCGGCCATATGTTGGCAAGTGTGTGCAGTTAGCAAAGCTATAATGGAGCCGTCACCCAAGGGACCAAAATGAACTAATGACAATGATGTGTTTAGAGTGCAGGGTAAAGCTAGGTTCTTGACAACAACAAAAATCAAACTTGGTGTACATTCACAAACATTGTACCCTAAAGCAGGGATATGCAAACTGGGGGATGCGGGATTTTCTGGGCGGGGCGCAGCGGTAGGCCCTGCGCTCTTTCCCAGGGCATTTAAATTAATTGCCGGGGGAGGCGTGTGAGGCCTCTGCAACTTCTCTTACCTGCTCTCAGTCGGCTCTTCGGCGACGTTGTGATGTCATATGACGCCGCCGAAGCCCGGTAGCAGGTAAGGAGGGGGGTCGCGAGCAAGGGGGGAGCGCAGACAGGGGTGTGCAAACTGAAAAGTTTGCGCACCCTGCCCTAAAGGTTGGGGATTTACTTCCCTTATTTGTAGTTGTTTTTTGTTTTTTTGTTTTTTGCATTTTAACTTTGTTATATTAGATGTAGCAGATGTGAATAAATCTGATCAGCCCATCAGTGTAACTTTTGTAAGTGATTTTTAACTAAAATTTAAATGTTAATATTTTTATTTTTTTTAACAGCAATTCATTTTAACCAATTAAATCTATTACTGTCATTTGATCAGTATGCTGTTCAGTGGGACTGCACCTTGAAGCATGCTGTTTGCTGCTACTTTTTGTGATTGGTAGATCACCTTAAAAATTAGGTGCCATATAAGACCAAAAAAATATATAAATTGGGGCTTTGGGGTTGTCTTATTTCCCTTATTTTGTGCATTTGTTTTACTGCATGTTAAGTACCCCCTTTTTTTGTAATTGAGTCTCACAATGAGGGCTTTGTTCATACTGTAACTATTACATTTTTATAAGAGTGTGAAGAAACAACAAAACAATATCCCTCCTTTACTGCCTGGCTGTACAGTATATGAAAACTTTCAAAAGGTTATTTAAAACATTTATTATTTAATAAATTAAATCAATCACCAAAACGTAATCCATTATTTCATTGCCAGTAGTTCACTTTGGTTTTAAGTGGCTCCGCATCGTTAAAAGGATCAACTCAGACTTGTATCTTATTTTATTTATTTAAACACTAGCTGAGAGACCCGGCGTTGCCCGTGAGTTAAATTTCCTGCTCCCTCCTCTCCCCCCCTATTTGTGTGCTCCCCCTCTCCCACCCCCCAGAGGGAAGGAGGGACAGTGGACAGGAGGGGGGGGGACAGTGGACAGGAGGGAGGGGGGGGCAGTGGACAGGAGGGGGGGACAGTGGACAGGAGGGGGGGGGACAGTGGGAGGTGAGGTGAGTGAGCGCTGGGGAGGGAGATGAGGCCTTTTTTATAAGGGGGCTGGTAGCCATGAGTGTTTATTATAGACAGAGGGTGGCCCTCACCCCACACAAAGCATGTCCGCCCACTCTGTCTGACATTGACACACCGACTGGCTATGTCTGGATTCTGATTGACCCCGCAGCGCGGGTAAATCCTGTAGCCTCTCTGATAGAGGGAGCAACCGTCACGCGCCAATGGGGGCAGGGGGTGAGCGCGCGGACAGTGACGGGTCTTTGGGCGGGAAAACACGCACCTGACAGGAGCTGGGCGGGAACAGACCGCCTCACTATTGCCAACGACGCCATAGCCAGAGGAAAGAGAGAGCGACATCTGGTGGGAGCAGCTGCAGGAGGAAGAGGGTCCTTCCGGAGGCTGCCTGGCCACTGCCTGTCCCCCCGCCGGGAGTGAGGGAAGTGAGTGCGTGTGTGTGTATACACAGGGGTGAGAGTGTGAGATGAACTTACCAAGGACTCTGCAGGGCTTCTTTGGGGGTATGCTGTCAGTGCAAGTGTGTGACAGTGAAGTAGGTGTGTGTCAGTGATGTCAGTGTAAGTTTTGGCCAATGACAGTCATGTGGGCGGTGTGAGTCACAGTGGGGCGTACCTCTTGGGCAATGACAGTCGGGGTGGCCACGGACCAATCACATTCACCGCAGCTAGTACCAACCTTTGATTTTATATATTAAGATGACTGCTAACATGTAGAACACATTTTCAGGCTAAGATGTGTTTTACTTAAAGATTAAATCCATACTAGTTCAAATTAAAAGATATTGGGTATGTGTATATATCTATATCCGTAAACATGTGCGATGAACAATTGTTTTGGTGCTTCGGCTTAAGTCAATATAGAAGAAATGCAGAACTGATGCACTCACAGGTCTTCTCAACAATCAGTTGTGTTTATTCACAACGCAGGATCGACGTTACCGAAACGTCTCCTGTATTTTGAATAAACACAACTGATTGAAGGAAGGCCTGTGCATGCATCCTTTTTATTTTAAAACGCCATACTTTTAGAGAGCAAAAGGGTATTTTTTTTTTGTATAGTAGTGGTTTTGATTTCTATTCTTATTGAATAATCTTAATGTTCTACTTTGAAGTTCTCTTAATTTGAGTCAAACAGATTGGCATAATTGCACCTTTATTCCCATAGAGTTGGAAGAAGAGATGCTTGATGATACTAATTGAAGGAGCCATTATAATTATTCCTTACAAATAAGATCATTAAGCATTTTAAGCTATCTATAAGTACCATCTATAAATAAAACAAACCAATATTAAACAAAGGTGCTAATGAGCCACACATTGAATTCTCATTAAAACTTAAGCGCAGTTGTTTTCTGTTTTAGAATCTTGTTAACATGCTAGTCCTCTGGTATAATACAAACATTACAGGTGAAAGGTCATAACCTCGGGGTTCAACTGCAAATCCCTATTTTAACTTTTAACACAGCAGTTCGTTATATATATATATACCCACACACACACAAAAAGTACAACTTTTTGCCTTTTTCTTATCCTGTTTCATTGTAAGTTTGTGATGCTTACTTATTTCAAATTAACGGGTGAGTAAGTACTGAGCACCTTACCCTACAATCATTACCTTATATACCTAGCTGTAGCGGGGCATCTCTATTATATTACTTATTTCAAATTAAATAACACTCAAATGTGTGTTATGCTTTAAACATAAGCACTGTTTTCTCCTTGATGTTTGTGCTCTATGATAAACCAGCATTCACAGGTTTAAGCATATCGTAAACTAAGAAATTGTTCTATATAGCAGATAAGAAATCTACTGCTTGATCAGTATCGGTGTGAGCACTTAATAAGTTCTAATAGGGATAGAAAATTTAAAAAATGTGACTGCTGCTTAAAAAAAAAAAGCGTGCAGATTCTCATTGCACTCGCTACTAATGTACAGAATGAAACTACTAAGATTTCCAAAGAATTGTAATCTCCCTTCCAGGATCCTGGAGTGAGATCTGTATACTACTGAATTATCCGATTTGATTGTTAGCACTTTGTTTTGGGCCTATTCGCTAATGTGGTTAATTCTCATGTTCTCCCCGCAACAAAACGGATTGAAACAAGAGCACTAAATATTTCCACACTAAAAAAACACTTTTAGCCTGAAGATTTTGATAAGTAACCCCGTAAACTTGCAAGCAGATTAACTAGAGCAGAGGTGGCCAGCTCCAGTCCTCAAGGGCCATCAACAGGTCAGGTTTTAAGGATATCCCTGCTTCAGCATGGATTGAGCCACCTGTGCTGAAGCAGGGATATCCTTAAAACCTGACCTGTTGGTGGTAATTGAGGACTGGAGTTGGCCACCCCTGAACTAGAGCAATGCAACATTTTCTATCATTTTGAAATCTAGATTACATATAAAACACCTGCATTGTGTTTTTTTCTTATTAAAATAAAAAGGGGGCTATACATGAAGTTAACAAAATAACCATGTTGGCTTTAACTTGACAGGCATTTTGAATGTGATGTGTAAAACAGCACCCAGCGCTGCTCGTTTTTTCTTTAACAGTATCAATGTGGGGTCTGCAGGAGCAGATCCATGGCCCTCCAACCTCCGGGACACTCAAATTCCCTAAAAATCCGGATATCCACTGCACAAGAATATAATGTGGGGTCAGCCTTGGTCTGGCAGCTAATAGGAAGCTGCAGTGCCGTTGCGTCATCACCTTTACACAAAAATATTTATCGAAGAGCTTAGTAACTATTCCCCCAGTTTAGGAGCTGTAATAAAATACTTAATTTGGGGGAATTAACAATGTTTTAAGGTTTATTGTGCCATTGAGCAATTTGTGCTGTGGTGATATGAACGAAAGCTAGGAGCATGTGGCTTCATTAAAATGTGCTGCAGTCAACTTGTTTTTTTCATGTAAAAAAATAAATATTTGCAGATCCTTTTATAGACCTAACTTGTCTAAGACGTTTCTTAAATTTGACAAATACAACCCACAAACAAATATTAATCTACAACAAAACTTTGAGCTTGATACATATTCCCCTATTGGTAAGTCTTTATTGTACGGAATTTCTGGCTCTATCATCAAGATTGACTAATCAAAAGGTACCAACGAGCCAGTTTCTACCTCTCTTGTCACTGACTCTTATTTTGCAATCCATATCTGTGTTGTGATGTATTTTACTGTTGTACAATAAAACAAATTCATGCTAAAAACTTAAGAAAAACTAATATCAAAGAGGAAATAAAGACATGAGAAACTATTTTGTGGATTATTGTGTGTGGTTGTAATTTCTTGCACAACAATTACAGATTCCTCATTCGTGTAAAGGAGATAGATAGATCTATCTTCACACTCACTCTAGATATCTCTTTCTCCAAGTTACAAACAATTGCAAAGAAGAAACTCCAGTGACAGTGATAGCTTTTTTTTTGCCTTCTAAATTGATTGTTTTCTTTAATGGTCTAAGTTGGGGGGGGGGGGGGGGGGGAGGAGAAAACCTGTGTATTAAAATTATTTGTATTTTTTACTTTGGTAAATCTGGTACAATTCTTTTGTACTGGTTTTGCAGCTTAATGATCTGCACAAATTACTGATTCCCTAACAGTTTTTTCGCTACTTGTACCAAGATTTCTGACCTGTCTTGGCGGGTAAAATGTGGAATGAAAGTTGGCTATTAATCATTTAATTAATCCAAATTGATATTTAATGTTATACTGTACGGTTATAAATTTTGTAATAGAGAAAGAAGTTTATTATACAAAATAAGCCTCATCAGAGCAATATCATGTAAGTGGGCTGGAGAGGCACAACATGGCAATACGTTTGAGGAGGGTTTTTTTTTTAGTCAATACAGTTTTAAGGAATGCCAATGTTTTTAAAAGGTTGCACTAGAAAATAGACTGTTTTCTTGAATAAGAAGCTTGAGTGGCCCTGAATACAAAACCATGAGCCTACAGTTAGTACATTGTCTACTCGAGCATTTATTTGTGTTGCCCCTGCAGGCTTAAATTATGTAAACAAGTAAGAGCGTAAGGAGAAACACAGGCTGGTTTACTGTATGTCTTTATTTATATATGACCAAGTTCAATTCAACCTGCAGACACCAATAAAACACACAGACCCTTATTCTGTAAAGTGTGATTAAAGTCAATGGGACTTTTCATGTGATAGCATGTCATCTGCACTATCACACCTTGCAGAATAAGAGGGAGAACGGATGTGACGTCATTGAAAGCCTGTCACATGGTACTAGAGCCAATCAGAGTAGGGATGGAGTTCCCACGCTCTGATTGGCTACCGTACCATGTGTGGACGGCCATGTTTCTTTTAATGACGCATAGAAGCAGGTGAATGTGATGCTCCCATTGATTGCCAGTCCTTATAGGACATCCAGTGTTAATAGAGGTCCACACTAAGGGTTAACCTCGGCCGCGTTGGAGTGCCCCCATTGAAATATATAGACATCTGGTAGGGTAATTGTGGAGTCAGCCAGACCCTCACTACATAATATAAGCAACCCAAACCAGTGTGTGAATTAAGGAGGTCAGTGACCTAGGTAAGCAGGACAATTGAAAAGCACTATGGCTCAGTACCTGTACTACCCAGGGGGCACTCGCGTCGTCGGCGGCGTGCAGTCCATTTTGTGGTGATCCAAGGATATAGAGCGCGTTGATGGCGCACTGCCAGAGTGTCCTGTAAAGATAAATCAGGAACCAAAAAACAGCCAGGCCACTCCAAGATGAAAAAAATGCTGTGCAGTTTATTGCATGCTGAAAAACACACAAAGGTGGACAGAAAACGCACCTACGCGTTTCGTACTTAATGTACTTTATCAAGGTTCCTGATTTATCTTTACAGGACTGGCAGTGCGCCATCAACGCTCTCTATATTCTTTTAATGACGTCATCTTAAAGGCAATTGAAGCAAAGCCATTCTGATTGGCTGTGCTTTCATTGCCTTTAAGTGACGTCATCATTTTTTTTTTATCGGCCAAAACACATGGTTTTCACGGCCCAATCAGGGCCGTGGGAACCATATGACGAAAATGTGACGTCATAGGCCTTTAAAAGCCTATGTCGTCTCATTTTGAAGCCAGCCGCCGAGGAGGAAGGACCTCCTACAGAAGAAGGCCAGGGCGTGGCCGAAGACGGGAAGAAGACCCCGAAAGAAGAATACAGATGAAGATGGATTACAATTAGAAGACCCGTGGATTGTTTTGGATTTTTAGTTTAATGTTTATTTTTTTATGGTTTTTTATTTTATGGGTTCCTGTGCCTGGTGGTTTTGATCGGGAGTAAGCTGTTCAACAGGAGTCGGTGGGGTCAAGTAATGGTAAGTGAACTAAAGAAATATATTTAATTGAACTTGTTAATTTTTTTTAATTCTTTTCTTTACATGTTTATTTAATTTTTTGTGGTATATCATTTCTTGCCACTGTATGTATGTATGTATGTCTAGAGAGATATATACATACAGGGTAAGAAATGATAGTGTTTTAAAAGCTTGATTTGATGTGTTTTTAATTAATTTGACTATGCATCTATGCTTAAATGTGTGTTTAAAGTATTTTAAAATTAGATAGATGTAATCGTTGCTATTGTATGTTGTATTAGAGGTCAGGGTTAGCCTTGGTTGTCAATTTTTTATGCTTGTTGGTACTTATATATTTTCACAGGCTACATTGTTCAGTTGCAGGTTTGAATTAGTTAATTGTTTAATTGTTAGGGATGGAATGTAAATTGTTTAGGGATGGAATGTAAATTGTTTAGGGATGTCATTAATGAATGGTAATTGATTTATGTTTACCGGATTGGTTACAATAGTATATTTGTTTGGAGTTATCTGTATTTTGCTTGCAATGTTATTGTTAACATTCATTTGCAGAATGTATATGGTGCTTAGATTATATGCATCATATATACAATGTAAATGCAATGTGTTGATTGTGATTTGAGGTTTTTGATTGGCATTTGATCTTTTTGATTGTAATATCAGTTAGGATTATGAAAGGAAATTAATTGTATTGTAGTGTGTATTTATGGAGAACTGTTATTTTGAGTACAGCATGTTTTTGATAACCCTTCTACATTTATTTGTATATTGGTTCATCGTGTGTGTGTATATATATATATATATATATATATATATATATATATATATATATATATATATATATAATCTGTATATATATATATCTATATTTGAATGATGAAGCCAATGTACAAATTCATGGGTGAAGGGTGGGTATCGGGCCAGTGTGGCTTAACCCCTTAATTACCTTTGCGGTTATTATCCGATATGGTATTTAAGGGGTTAATTGATATCTGAATGTAATTGCAATGTATTGGCTTTGTATTGGCTATGTTTTTTGTGGGCAAGACAAGGATGTTGCAGGTGACTGAGACTTCTTATTGATAAGGTCAGTAGTACTTAATTTATTTGAATATGCTAGTTAATGTTTTTAATAATGGGCAAATAATCTATTATCCATATCTGGATAATAGTTATTTTGCACATTATTGTACTGTAGGTGTTGGGGGGGGGGGGAGGTGTATGTATTGAATGTATAGGCCAGGTTTATTTTTTTTACATTCAGGGTTTGTTCCGTGGTTCCGCGTGAGACCTCTGGAGACCACCTGCGGGTCTCCTCGGGTATCTCACGGGTATCAGGCTGGTGGTTTCACGGGTGACACATGCGGGGATGAAGCGGTGGCCTCACATCTGTGGGGGCACCGCGGACCCGTAGTAAGCACTCGTGAGTTCCCCAGACCCCCGTGGGAACCACCCGAGGCCCTGCAGACACCTGTGGGTCTGACCCGGGGCTCCCAGACATCCTTGGGCCTACCGTGGGGACCCAATTGTGGCCCACGGTGACCCAAGGAGACCACCTGGGAGCCATGGCGCTTGTCGGGACCCACCAGCAGGCCTCCAGAACCTGTTTGAAAAGGGCTGCTGGTACCCTGTAGGTCTGTCAGGTGCCCCGCCAGCCCACCGGGGACTCGCGTGGGGCTGTGTTATGAACCCTGTTTGTAAAAGGATAAATCTTGTATTTATGGGGGGGCACAGGGGGTGGGTAATGTATTTATTAAATATAATGATGTTTATTGTGGGTCACTGTATTGTTTTTATTGTGGGTACTGGGGGTGGGGGGGGGTTCCCCAACGGTATGTGGGTAGGCCTCCCTTGTGGGTAGTGGGTGAGGGTGGTTAGGCCTCAAGGGGTGAGGGGTTAGTGGGGGAGGGTATGTAGGCCTCCCGAGTGGTGGGTGAGGGTGGGTTAACCCCTTAATGACTGTAGCGGTTAATAACTGCTATGGTGATTAAGGGGTTAGGGGACATTACTTTGGATGTTTTCATTCTTGTGTCTGTTTTGCAGCAGCGGAGGGGGCTATGGACGGTGATGAAGATGAGGATGGCCTTCATCGTGGCAACCGGTAATGGGTATGTGCTATATGTATTTAATGTGTTTATTCTTGTTTATGTATTTTAAATACACAGGGGGTGTATGTTGTTTATTGCAATGTTTATTGGGGGCAATTGTCCCCAATAAACATGCTATTCTGCCTTAACCCTTCATTGCCTTAGCGGCTATACGCTATGGTAATGAAGCAGCATTTCTGTATTTTAATAATATTGTGCGGGAGCAGGGGGCCCCCTGAGCTGAACCGCATTGATTTGTGGCTCAGAGACCCCCTGCTCACAGTACACTATTATTAAAAATACATTAATGTTGCTTCGTTACCGTAGCACATAGCCGCTAAGGTAAGGAATGATTGTGTATTGATATGTGTGTTTTATTTATACTGTAGATGTGCAGAGGGTCTCCGGAGCTGAACCGCTTTGGTTTTAGGTCCGGGGACCCCCTGCTTCCCGAGATACAGGCCACTTTAGGGGGTGCCGGTATCCCTCTGCTTTGTTTACATTCCGCGGTCACGTGATCGGGACCTTTAAATGCAGAGGGATACCGGCACCTCAAACGGGCCTGTATCTCGGGAAGCAGGGGGTCCCCGGACCTGAAACCAATGCGGTTCAGCTCTGGAGACCCCCTGCACATGTACACTATGAATAAAAATGGTTTTTAAATAATTTTTAATATGCCGATGTTTGCGCAGAGAGCAGCGCATCTCTCTCTGCTGCAAACACATCTCGCCATGGGACGGCTTCTCGGCAGTTTCTCGCCAGGCAGCCGTCTCGCCACCAATTACTAGCAATTTTATCAAATGGTGGTGGCGCATTCATTCGCCAGGGATTCGGCCCTTCCTGCATACAGCGAGGTTAACACGCCAAAAACCTGGCGAATTGAAACCCTGGCGAATGCCATTTTTCGGCCCTTTCTGCATAGGCCCCAAAGAAACAGAATCCATGAAATTCAAACAGAGCAACTGCGATAAACACTTGTGCCTGGGGCGATTGGCCGCATTAATGCCGCGTGGAATACAGCAGAGCCCATGAAAACGGCTGCGTGATTTGTTCGAATAAAGGCCGCTGCATCTGTACATTGGTCTGATAATGCAAAGTCAAAATAATGTGGGGTTGGGGCGCAGGCAATGTATCAAGCACTACATAGTAAACTTTGTTTTCAAGGAATTTGCCCCTCTTGCCATGCATATGTCTTAACAACATGGGGGTGGATCAGAACCCCCCGACTGCTCATTCTGAAATGAGGATATGTATCAAGTTATTTGTTCTGTAATAGAAATCCGACAGCCTGTGATGTTTGTAAGCCTTTCTTGCTAAGATTTACCCCTAAATGTAAGAAATGTTATTGAAACATTACTAGGCAATAGGCATTACTGAAACATGGTGGGGTGAAACTCATGACGGGGCAGTTAATTTAGAGGGTTATTCCCTTTTACGGAAGGATCGAGCAAATATTAAACCGGATCTAAACGCCTATAATAAGGGAAGATGTTTACGAAGGGAATTATGAAAATGTAGAGACCTTTGGATAGAAATTAGCAGTGGAGATAAAAAGGAAAGGTTTGTAGGGATATGCTATAAACCACCAAATATCTGTGAGATTGAGGAAGCTAAAATACTTTTGCAAATGGAATCAAAAGTGGGTCATGTTTATATAATGGGTGATTTTAATTATCCAGGCATGGGGCAATGAGATTAGCATTACAACAAAAGGAAACAGGTTTTTGAGGGTTCTTAAAGACAATTTTATGACCCAAATGATTGAGGAACAAACAAGGATAGGGGCAATACTGGATTTGGTAATATCAGACAATGTAGAAGTAATACCCAAATGTTCCAGGACTTGAATATTTGTTAACAGTGATCATAACGGTCTCATTTGAAATAAATGATCAAAAAACAGATTACTTGGGTTCAACAAAGACCTTAAACTTTAGAAAAGCAGATTTTAATCAACTGAGGGCTAATCTACAAGTAATACATTGGGATGTTGTTTTTGCAGGGAAAATGCAGTCTTTAAAACATTGTTAGAAAAGCACACTTATCTGTGTATACCCTTGGGTAATAAGTATAAAAGAAACAAGTCAAAACCAATGTGGCTAAACAGGTAGGGGAGGAAATGGACAAGAAGAGGAAGGCGTTTAGATTCTTTAAGTCAGAAGGGACGGAGACATCGTATCAGAATTATAAGCAATGTAACAAAAATTGCAAAAGGGCAATTACATTAGCAAAATGGATAATGAAAAAAGGATTGCAATAGAAAGTAAGGTCAACTCTAAAAAGTTCTTTAAGTACCTTAATAACAAAAAAAATGAGAAAAGAAAATATAGGACCCTTTTAGTGTGAGATGGGCAGGCAGATTATTGGAGATAAGGAAAAAGCAGAGGTATTAAACAAATTCTTTGCCTCTGTGTTTACCAGGGAATAATCAATTTCAATAGTAGTTCTGCAGGAGGAAGCCACAACCTCCATATTAATGAACAATTGGTTCTGAGGTAAGTAAATAAGGCACCTGGCCCCGATGGCATACATCCAAGAGTTCTCAAGGTGTTAAGTTCAGTAATAGCCAAACCATTATATTTAATATTCAAGGACTCCATTTCCACCGGCTCAGTACCACAAGATTGGCGTAAAGCAGATGTGGTGCCTATATTTAAAAGGAGCTAGATCACAACTGGGGAATTACAGACCTGTAAGCCCGATTTCATTAGTGGGGAAACTACTTGAAGGTTTAATACGGGATAATATTCAGGAATACCTAATGGAAAACAAAATTATTAGTAATAGTCAGCATGGATTAATGAAGGACAGATCATGCCAAACTAACCTTATTTGTTTCTTTGAGGAGGTAAGTAGGAATTTAGACCAGGGTAATGTAGTTGATATGGTCTACTTAGTTTTTGCAAAAGCTTTTGATACGGTTCCACACAAGAGGTTGGTGTACAAAATAAAGCAAATTGGACTCAGTAATAATGTATGTACCTGGATTGAAAACTGGTTGAAGAATAGACAACAGAGGATTGTCATAAATGGAACTTTTTCAGGTTGGGCTAAAGTCGTGAGTGGAGTACCTCCGGGATCGGTACTGGGACCCCTGCTTTTTAACTTGTTTATTAATAACCTTGAGGTTGGGATCGAGAGCAAAGTCTCCATCTATGCTGATACTAAATTGTGGAAGGTAATAGAATCAGAGCAAGATGTAATTTCTCTCCAGAAGGACTTAGAGAGACTAGAAACGTGGGCAGGTAAATGGCAGATGAGGTTTAATACAGATAAATGTAAGGTTATGCATTTAGGATGCAAGAATAAACTGTCGACTTACACATTAAATGGGGATAAATTGGGGGAATCCTTGATGGAGAAGGATTTAGGAGTGCTTGTAGTGATCATAATATGGTCTCATTTGAAATAAATGATCAAAAAACAGATTACTTGGGTTCAACAAAGACCTTCAACTTTGGAAAGGCAGATTTTAATAAACTGAGGTCTAATCTAGTAGTAATACAATGGGATGATGCTTTTGCAGAGAAAAATGTAGAAGATAAATGGGCAGTCTTTAAAACATTGTTAGAAAAGCACACTTTTCAGTGTATACCCTTGGGTAATAAGTATAAAAGAAATAAGTCAAAACCAATGTGGCTAAATAAACAGGTAGGAGAGGAAATGGGCAAGAAGAGGAAGGCGTTTAGATTCTTTAAGTCAGAAGAGACGGAGACATCGTATCAGAATTATAAGGAATGTAACAAAAATTGCAAAAGGGCAATCAAATTAGCAAAAATGGATAATGAAAAAAGGATTGCAATAGAAAGTAAGGTCAACCCTAAAAAGTTCTTTAAGTACCTTAATAACAAAAAATGAGAGAAGAAAATATAGGACCCTTTCAGTGTGAGATGGGTAGGCAGATTATTGGAGATAAGGAAAAAGCTGAGGTATTAAACAAATTCTTTGCCTCTGTGTTTACCAGGGAAGAATCAAGTTCAATAGTAGTGCCGCAGGAGGAAGCCACAACCTCCATATTAATGAATGATGTGCCTATATTTAAAAAGGGAGCTAGATCACAACCGGGAAATTACAGACCTGTAAGCCGGACTTCAATAGTAGGGAAACTACTTGAAGGTTTAATACGGGATGATATTCAGGAATATCTAATGGGGAAAAAATGTATTAGTAATAGTCAGCATGGATTTATGAAGGATAGATCTTGCCAAACTAACCTTATTTGTTTCTTTGAGGATGTAAGTAGGAATTTAGACCAGGGTAATGCAGTTGATGTGGTCTACTTAGATTTTGCAAAGGCTTTTGATACGGTTTCACACAAGAGGTTGGTGTACAAAATAAAGAAAATTGGACTCAGTAATAATATATGCACCTGGATTGAAAACTGGTTAAAGGACAGAAAACAGAGGGTTGTCATAAATGGAACATTTTCAGGTTGGGCTAAAGTCGTGAGTGGAGTACCTCAGGGATCGGTACTGGGACCCCTGCTTTTTAACTTGTTTATTAATGACCTTGAGGTTGGGATCGAGAGCAAAGTCTCCATCTTTGCTGATGCTACTAAATTGTGTAAGGTAATAGAATCAGAGCAGGATGTAATTTCTCTTCAGAAGGACGTGGAGAGACGTAACGTGGGCAGGTAAATGGCAGATGAGGTTTAATACAGATAAATGTAAGGTTATGCATTTGGGATACAAGAATAAAAAGGCGACTTACAAATTAAATGGAGATATATTGGGGGAATCCTTGATGGAGAAGGATTTAGGAGTGCTTGTAGACAGCAGGCTTAGCAATAGTGCCCAATGTCATGCAGTAGCTGCAAAGGCAAACAAGATCTTATCTTGCATCAAAAGGGCAATGGATGGAAGGGAAGTAAACATAATTATGCCCCTTTACAAAGCATTAGTAAGACCACACCTTGAATATGGAGTACAATTTTGGGCACCAATCCTAAGAAAATACATTATGGAACTAGAGAGAGTGCAGAGAAGAGCCACCAAATTAATAAAGGGGATGGACATTCTAACTTATGAGGAGAGGCTAGCTAAATTAGATTTATTTACATTAGAAAAGAGGCGTCTAAGAGGGGATATGATAATTATATACAAATATATTCAGGGACAATACAAGGAGCTTTCAAAACAATTATTCATCCCACGGGCAGTACAAAGGACTCTGGGCCATCCCTTAAGGTTGGAGGAAAGGAAATTTCACCAGCAACAAAGGAAAGGGTTCTTTACAGTAAGGGCAGTTAAAATTTGGAATTCATTACCCATGGAGACTGTGATGGCAGATACAATAGATTTGTTAAAAAAAAAAGGTTGGACATCTTTTTAGATGGGAAAGGTATACAGGGATATACCAAATAATTACACATGGGAAGGATGTTGATCCACGGATTAATCCAATTGCCAATTCTTGGAGTCAGGAAGGAATTATTTTTTGAAGTGAAACTTCTTTCGTGGCACCTAGTCCTGATAGAACAAAACTGGATAGATGGGGGGCGAAATGTGAAACGGAAGTGACGTCACCTAGTGGACGCCGCTCCGCTCACGTCCTCTGTCCCATGCGGCGGCGGCGAAAGCCACCAGCGCCGCTCCTAATCGCCGCCGCAACCCCCACACACCCGGCTGCTGACATGCAGCGCGCCGCCGCTCCTAATGGCCCAACTGTTCCACGACCGCTGCCATGCCGCGCATGCGCAGTTGTGATGGCGCCGCTGACGGACGCCACACATGCGCAGAAGCGGCTGGCAGCGGCGTCGTCCCACCCACACGCTCCTCACGCCCATTGGCAGCGGCGCCATTCAGCCTTCCACTGCCGTGGGCGTTCGCGGGCCCCTTGCGCCCGCAGGAAGCGGTGGCGCAACCCGCGCGGCACAGGGCCTCGGTCACTCATGCCCGTGCCGGGCGCATGTACCCCGCGGGAGGTGTGTGTGCGCAGATTGCGTGCGGGGTGTGTGTGCAGATGGCGTGCGGGGTGTGTCTGTGTGTGTGTCTGTGTGTGCGCGCGCGCGCTCAGAATTTGCATAAGGGGGGGGAGAGAGGTGGTGCGCAATGTTACACACCGCCCCTGGCTGCAGCTGGACACATACACACTGACTGACCCACCCACACACTGACTGACCCACCCACACACCCCCACACACTGACTGACCCACCCACACCCCCCCACACACTGACTGACCCCCCCACACACTGACTGAACCCCCACACCCCCCCACACACTGACTGACCCCCCCACACACTGACTGACCCATCCACACACCCCCACATACTGACTGACCCACCCACACCCCCCACACACTGACTGAACCCCCACACACTGACTGACCCACACACTGACTGACCCACCCACACCCCCCCACACACTGACTGACCCACCCACACCCCCCCACACACTGACTGACCCACCCACACCCCCCACACACTGACTGAACCCCCACACACTGACTGACCCACCCACACACTGACTGACCCACCCACACCCCCCCACACACTGACTGACCCACCCACACCCCCCCACACACTGACTGACCCACCCACACCCCCCCACACACTGACTGACCCACCCAGACCCCCCCGCACACTGACTGACCCACCCACACACCCCCCGCACACTGACTGACGCCCCCGCACACTGACCCCCCACACACCTCCCCACACACTGACTGACCCACCCACACCCCCCCCGCACACTGACTGACCCACCCACACCCCCCGCACACTGACTGATCCACCCCCACACACACTGACTGACCCACCCCCACACACACTGACTGACCCACCCACACCCCCCTGCACACTGACTGACCCACCCACACCCCCCTGCACACTGACTGACCCACCCACACACCCCCGCACACTGACTGACCCACCCACACCCCCCTGCACACTGACTGACCCACCCACACACCCCCACACACTGACTGACCCACCCACACACCCCCGCACACTGACCCACCCCCACGCACACTGACTGACCCACCCCCACCCCCCCGCACACTGACTGACCCCCCCACACCCCCCGCACACTGACTGACCCCCGCACACTGACCCACCCCCACGCACACTGACTGACCCACCCCCACCCCCCCGCACACTGACTGACCCCCCCACACCACCCGCACAGTGACTGACCCACCCACACCCCCCACACACTGACTGACCCCCCCACACACTGACTGACCCACCCACACACCCCCACACACTGACTGACCCACCCACACCCCCCACACACTGACTGACCCACCCACACCCCCCACACACTGACTGACCCACCCACACACCCCCAAACACTGACTGACCCACCCACACCCCCGCACACTGACTGACCCACTCACACCCCCCCGCACACTGACTGACCCACTCCCACACACACTGACTGACCCCCCCCCACGCACACTGACCCACCCACACCCCCCCCGCACACTGACTGACCCACCCACACACCCCCGCACACTGACCCACCCCCACGCACACTGACTGACCCACCCCCACCCCCCCGCACACTGACTGACCCCCCCACACCCCCCGCACACTGACCCACCCCCCGCACACTTACTGACCCCCCCACACCCCCCGCACACTGACCCACCCCCACGCACACTGACTGACCCACCCCCACCCCCCCGCACACTGATTGACCCCCCCACACCACCCGCACAGTGACTGACCCACCCACACCCCCCACACACTGACTGACCCCCCCACACACTGACTGACCCACCCACACCCCCCCACACACTGACAGACCCACCCACACCCCCCACACACTGACTGACCCACCCACACACCCCCACACACTGACTGACCCACCCACACCCCCGCACACTGACTGACCCACTCACACACCCCCGCACACTGACTGACCCACTCCCACACACACTGACTGACCCACCCCCACACCCCCACGCACACTGACCCACCCACACACCCCCGCACACTGACTGACCCACCCACACCCCCCCGCACACTGACTGACCCCCCCACACCCCCCCGCACACTGACTGACCCCCACACACACACCCCCCACACACACACCCCCACACACACACCACACACACACCACACACACACCACACACATCCCCCCCCCCCACACGCACACACTGACTCACACACACACACACACTGACTCACATACACACACACTGACCCACCCTGACTGACACACACACACACACACACACACGCACTGACTGACACACACACACACACACGCACTGACTGACACACACACACACACACGCACTGACTGACACACACACACACACACACTGACTGACACACATACATACACACACTGACTGACACACATACACACACACATTTTGATTTTTAATTAAAACATCACCAATACAAATACAATTTCTGTGACAAAAGTCAAAGAAGTTTCACTTACTATGCGCGTGCACAGCACACACAGCTTTTTTTTCCCCCTTAATTGGGTTTTTTGTTTGCCTTCCTCTGGATCAATAAGTAAGTATAGATATAGGATAAAGTATCTGTTGTCTAAATTTAGCATAGGTTGAACTTGATTGACGGAAGTCTTTTTTCAACCTCATCTACTATGTAACTATGTAACTAGACAGCAGGCTTAGCAATAGTGCCCAAGATCATGCAGTAGCTGCATCGGCAAACAAGATCTTATCTTGCATTAAACGGGCAATGGATGGAAGGGAAGTAAACATAATTATGCCCCTTTACAAAGCATTAGTAAGACTACACCTTGAGTATGAAGTACAATTTTGGGTGCCACTCCTTCGAAAACACATTCTGGAACTAGAGAGAGTGCAGAGAAGAGCCACCAAATTAATAAAGGGGATGGACAAGCTATCTTATGAGAAGAGGCTAGCTAAATTAGATTTATTTATATTAGAAAAGAGGCATCTAAAAGGGGACAGTACAAGGAGCTTTCAAATGAACTATTCATCCCAAGGGCAGTACAAATGACTCGGGGGCATCCCTTTAGGTTGGAGGAAAGGAGATTTCACCAGCAACAATGGAAGGGTTCTTTACAGTAAGGGCATTTAAAATGTGGAATTCATTACCCATGGAGACTGTGATGCAGATACAATAAATTTGTTCAAAAAAAGGCTGGACATCTTTTTTAGGAAGGAAAGGTATACAGGGATATACCAAATAAGTAAACATGGGAAGAATGTTGATCCAGGGATTATTCCGATTGCCAATTCTTGGAGTCAGGGAGGAATTTATTTTTTCCCTTAATGGTTTTTTTTTGTTTGTTTTCCTCTGGATCAATAAGTAAGTATAGATATAGGATAAAGTATATGTTGTCTAAATTTAGCATAGGTTGAACTTGATGGACGTATGTCTTTTTTCAACCTCATCTACTATGTTACTATGATTTGAATGCACGTAGCTAAAAAAAAAAAAAAAAAATGCCATTCCCGCAGCAGTGAATATTAGTCGCCTTGTTCATAGCCTGTGAAATGGTTAAAATTCTTGAAGTATATTCAGTTTGCAAAATATACCGTTATTCAAGTTGCATTGTACAAAACATTGCATTATTATCCAATCTATTACATACTTGTAACCCTTTTTGTGAACCGGCCGACCCACCCAATCTCACATTGGCCCCTCGTGGTCTAACCGGTCCCTTTCCCTGCAACACACCTGCTCCTAAAGGGTTACTGGTACTGAAACACACCTGCGGCTCCAGGAGATCTGAGCCTCCGCTAGCTGGGAGCCTGGGGAAACCCTTACCATTACCTGGTGCAGCGCCTCCACTTACCCAGGATCCCCCGTTAGGAAAGATAGCCCTGAGTAAGAAATACCATAACACACGTAGATATAAAACAATAGCTAACACTTTACTTAATAACACATAACACAGTACATAACATCATAACATAACCGGATGCTCTATTCGCATCACTTCAGCCCAATGTCTGGTATTCCCCACCCAGTGTCCTGTGATCACCCCACACCCAATGTCCCGCAATCCTGCGAAAGGTCGTGGGTGACTGCGCAGTCACTATGTTAAGCTAGGGCCCAGTTGGTGCACTTTATAATATTGAAGATACCTTCCGAGCACTCCGATGCTCGGGACCGCAACTCTCTTCTAAAAGGGTCAGACGTCCGTCTGATCCTTTCCAGGTACTCTGCCGGTGGACCCCAACGAGGGTCCCACCGCTCCACGGGAACTGCAACCGATCACGGCAACACCAACCGCATGGGGACAGCAATCGCCGCTATCAGCTTTCTGCCTAACTACTTCTAGAGTGACAGCAACCCTAACCTAGGGCCTGTCCCTGAGGAACCGCAACCTGGGATGGCTTGGGGGAAAACTCCTAGGGCCTGTGGACATAACCTGCCCCCCTTTCCCCAGCTACCCAGTCCTAACTGTAACTGCTACTAGCTATTAACTAGCTATTCCCAAAGCACCTGCAGCTGACACACCGCTCACACTGTCAGCCTGCAGGGATCCACACTTCATACACAGCACGCACTGTGCCCAGCACATACAGCGACACTACTCACAGGCAGCTGCAATCACACACAGCCCCTGGATCCCGCAGCAACCACACTGCTAGCACACTGTGCCTCTTTGACAGTGCCCACAGCTCTCTCCGCTGCGACACTGCCAAACCAGCACCTTCCACACTCAAGGGTCACCTCCCTAGCTAAGGCCGTCCCTCTTCAGTTACCCCCTGCCCTTACCCGGGAATTGGGGCCTGCCTGGGAATCTAGGGAGGACCCTTACCTGATGCAGGAGCCACGCGCTCCCTGCATCCTTCCTACTCCTTCCTCTGCTCTGCCCTGACTGACTGTTGCAAAGCCCGGGAAATGTATCTATATTCCCGGGCTGAGCTTCCTCCAGCCCTATTGGCTCCTCTGGGGCACCTGGTGCCTGTCTCCCTAAGCCTCCTGGGAATTGTAGTTCCCAGGGGCTGCCTAAAGCATTGGGGCCGCGTGCGCGCTTCCCTTGCGCATGCGCGAACCCCTAATGGCCGCCGCAACCTCTCTACTACCTTCCCTACTCTCGCGCGATCTCTCTGGGGCCTTCCCTGCGCTTGCCACCTACTGCCCATGCGCGAGACTCCCTGTAATGGCGGCGCACTCTCTGCAAGCCGCCCAGCCGACGGCAACGCGATCGCGGCCCTAGCGACGGCCCGATCGCGTTCCCGGCAACCAGCCTGCACCGCTCCCTGTACTGGCCCCCACCCTCGCGAAGTGCCGGCGGGTCCGTCAAAGCCTCCGGCGGCACCCGCTACTGCACGGCACTCGCGGAGGGGGGCCAGAAAGAGAAAATTTACCTCGGGCTACATTCTCCCCTTCGCAGAATCCCAACGCCCTCGCTTGGGTAGCAACCATGCAGTGGATTACACAATGAAAAATGCATAGTAAACCGTACATCATACATAAGCATTTTCCCGTTCGTACCCAACATCCCCGCATGGATACCCGAGGCCAGCTGAGTCTCAGATTGGAGTGCCTCTAACAGACTGGGTGAGGGTATCCCACCTTGACTCCTGTGAGTCTTTTGGAACTCAAGACCTGTCCCTTGCACCAACCCACCTTCTCCCTCTCGCAGAAAAAAATGTACGGGGTCCTGGGTATTGACCCTTTCCGGTTCCTCCGGTCTCGTCTCACGGGAGACAGGGAGGCTCAGTCTCTTTCCTCGATCCACCACATGGCGAACACAGCGCTCCATTGCGCACCTAGGAGAGGCCACAACTACCAGAGCGGTCTCAACAGAGTCTTTGTCCGCTCCAACCATCCCTTTAACGGTGACTCCTTCTGTGGACTGTACAACTTCTTCGGGTAGGCCCGGGTCTTGAGAAGGCCAAGTTTGGAGACTCCTCGTGCAGGAGTATGTGTCGCTCCGGTCCGCTACACCGGATCCCTGGATAAGGTCGAGTTCGTTCCATGATCTGCAGAGATCTTCTGGGGGAGACACCTCCACCAGGACGCGATGACGGGGTGAGCCCACCGCCCGGGTGACCCTACCTCTGGAGTCACCAGGCTCCACGATCACCGGGGAACTCACACCCGACACCCCTGGGGCAGTCAACTTACC
Source organism: Ascaphus truei (assembly GCF_040206685.1). Taxonomy (NCBI): domain Eukaryota; kingdom Metazoa; phylum Chordata; class Amphibia; order Anura; family Ascaphidae; genus Ascaphus; species Ascaphus truei. The sequence continues at coordinate 216,391,531 of NC_134486.1, forward strand.
CCTATCGTTGTCGGCAGGTACTGATCCCAAGCCTGGGACCGCTGGTACCTCGATGGTAGGCCGGACTGGCCGTTGCAGGGCACACGGGCCCACATCATGGTCTGTATCAGTTGAGGTGATTGGCTCGGTCACCTCACTGGAGTGGTCCGCTGGCAGGCGCATCACCACGCTCGGTTGGTCGCTAGAATCACCACACATGGGCGGGGGTACAAACACCTTACCCTGGCCTTCTGGAATCTGTGGTTCTGGTCTCGGTGGTTCCTGCTCGGGAACCGGATCTGGAACCGACATCGGGGGTTCCGCCATCTGGAGCTCCGCCTTCAGCGGCTCCACCTCAGCGTCTGGAAAGTCCAATTGGGCACACGGCCCCTCCACCACCTCCATGGCTAAAGTGGACAGATCAGTTGCGGCTTCACCCACCTTGGTAGCACCATCAGGCGCCTCTTTCTCTGTAGGTTCCGCCATCAGAGGTTCCTGCTCTTCCTTCCCAGGGAAAGGACAATCCAGTTCTGCTACAGTGTCCTCCCCCACTGGCAGCTCGGTAGGCTGCGGCAGTTTGGGTTGCAGGAACTGCGCCGCACAGTCAGGGCACTCGGGCCCTCGGGTCAGTTCACCCACAGGACACTCACACTCATGCAGACGGCCGTGCAGGCATTCTTCCCCGTCTACCACGGTCATCGTGAGGGCGACGGCTAACTCAGGGGACCCGTCCGCCCAGCCACCAGTCGCCTTCCAGTCTCTTAATGCACACGGGCACACCGCCATTGACAAGTCTAAATGGGGGGCCCGTACGATTCTATACAGCCAAGGGTGCTTTTCTCGGCATCCCTTGCTTTCCTTAGGGGGAACAGAGTTGGCTGATTTCTGCTCACGACACTCCCTCCCCCTGGTGGACTCTAGAGGAAAAGCAGCACAGTCTTTTAGGGAATGTTGCGAGCTCTGTTCTGAGTCACTCACAGTGTGGGGGCGGGGCTCTGGCTTTCCCGCCAATCCTGGGAGAAGGTTTGCAACATTTTCCTGTGCATGCTGGCAGTCAGCCGCACACGTGCCATTTTGATTCGGCGGGAGCCGCCATTTTAGGTGGGGCTCACGGTCAATGTCTATAGGGCTCTCGGTGCAGATAGAAACTGCCAAGTCAGGGTAGATAAAGGGGCACCCATCGGTCGGACCCCCGGGCAAATTTAAGAACTTAGGGCCATCTTCCTCGCTTAGGGTCTGGCCTACATATATCAGGACAGTACTCCATTGCACGGTGTCATCATACCTTCGCCCTCTGACCCACGTACCCGACAGTCCAGGGAGCTTCCGAACCTGCGCCTGGACTTCTAACAAGGGCACGCCAGCCGGGACTGCCCCCACGGCAATCACGCGGTTAGGAGTCACGTTCACCTTCAAGGCCCAAGCGTAGACCTCCTGCTTTGAGAGCACCCACATGGTGGAACAAAAATAGGACACAATTTAGCAAAAACATGTACAGGGCACCCCAGGTCTGATATCTCAGCAGCGCCTCCAAATGTAACCCTTTTTGTGAACCGGCCGACCCACCCAATCTCACATTGGCCCCTCGTGGTCTAACCGGTCCCTTTCCCTGCAACACACCTGCTCCTAAAGGGTTACTGGTACTGAAACACACCTGCGGCTCCAGGAGATCTGAGCCTCCGCTAGCTGGGAGCCTGGGGAAACCCTTACCATTACCTGGTGCAGCGCCTCCACTTACCCAGGATCCCCCGTTAGGAAAGATAGCCCTGAGTAAGAAATACCATAACACACGTAGATATAAAACAATAGCTAACACTTTACTTAATAACACATAACACAGTACATAACATCATAACATAACCGGATGCTCTATCCGCATCACCTCAGCCCAATGTCTGGTATTCCCCACCCAGTGTCCTGTGATCACCCCACACCCAATGTCCCGCAATCCTGCGAAAGGTCGTGGGTGACTGCGCAGTCACTATGTTAAGCTAGGGCCCAGTTGGTGCACTTTATAATATTGAAGATACCTTCCGAGCACTCCGATGCTCGGGACCGCAACTCTCTTCTAAAAGGGTCAGACGTCCGTCTGATCCTTTCCAGGTACTCTGCCGGTGGACCCCAACGAGGGTCCCACCGCTCCACGGGAACTGCAACCGATCACGGCAACACCAACCGCATGGGGACAGCAACCGCCGCTATCAGCTTTCTGCCTAACTACTTCTAGAGTGACAGCAACCCTAACCTAGGGCCTGTCCCTGAGGAACCGCAACCTGGGATGGCTTGGGGGAAAACTCCTAGGGCCTGTGGACATAACCTGCCCCCCTTTCCCCAGCTACCCAGTCCTAACTGTAACTGCTACTAGCTATTAACTAGCTATTCCCAAAGCACCTGCAGCTGACACACCGCTCACACTGTCAGCCTGCAGGGATCCACACTTCACACACACAGCACGCATTGTGCCCAGCACATACAGCGACACTACTCACAGGCAGCTGCAATCACACACAGCCCCTGGATCCCGCAGCAACCACACTGCTAGCACACTGTGCCTCTTTGACAGTGCCCACAGCTCTCTCCGCTGCGACACTGCCAAACCAGCACCTTCCACACTCAAGGGTCACCTCCCTAGCTAAGGCCGTCCCTCTTCAGTTACCCCCTGCCCTTACCCGGGAATTGGGGCCTGCCTGGGAATCTAGGGAGGACCCTTACCTGATGCAGGAGCCACGCGCTCCCTGCATCCTTCCTACTCCTTCCTCTGCTCTGCCCTGACTGACTGTTGCAAAGCCCGGGAAATGTATCTATATTCCCGGGCTGAGCTTCCTCCAGCCCTATTGGCTCCTCTGGGGCACCTGGTGCCTGTCTCCCTAAGCCTCCTGGGAATTGTAGTTCCCAGGGGCTGCCTAAAGCATTGGGGCCGCGTGCGCGCTTCCCTTGCGCATGCGCGAACCCCTAATGGCCGCCGCAACCTCTCTACTACCTTCCCTACTCTCGCGCGATCTCTCTGGGGCCTTCCCTGCGCTTGCCACCTACTGCCCATGCGCGAGACTCCCTGTAATGGCGGCGCACTCTCTGCAAGCCGCCCAGCCGATGGCAACGCGATCGCGGCCCTAGCGACGGCCCGATCGCGTTCCCGGCAACCAGCCTGCACCGCTCCCTGTACTGGCCCCCACCCTCGCGAAGTGCCGGCGGGTCCGTCAAAGCCTCCGGCGGCACCCGCTACTGCACGGCACTCGCGGAGGGGGGCCAGAAAGAGAAAATTTACCTCGGGCTACATTCTCCCCTTCGCAGAATCCCAACGCCCTCGCTTGGGTAGCAACCATGCAGTGGATTACACAATGAAAAATGCATAGTAAACCGTACATCATACATAAGCATTTTCCCGTTCGTACCCAACATCCCCGCATGGATACCCGAGGCCAGCTGAGTCTCAGATTGGAGTGCCCCTAACAGACTGGGTGAGGGTATCCCACCTTGACTCCTGTGAGTCTTTTGGAACTCAAGACCTGTCCCTTGCACCAACCCACCTTCTCCCTCTCGCAGAAAAAAATGTACGGGGTCCTGGGTATTGACCCTTTCCGGTTCCTCCGGTCTCGTCTCACGGGAGACAGGGAGGCTCAGTCTCTTTCCTCGATCCACCACATGGCGAACACAGCGCTCCATTGCGCACCTAGGAGAGGCCACAACTACCAGAGCGGTCTCAACAGAGTCTTTGTCCGCTCCAACCATCCCTTTAACGGTGACTCCTTCTGTGGACTGTACAACTTCTTCGGGTAGGCCCGGGTCTTGAGAAGGCCAAGTTTGGAGACTCCTCGTGCAGGAGTATGTGTCGCTCCGGTCCGCTACACCGGATCCCTGGATAAGGTCGAGTTCGTTCCATGATCTGCAGAGATCTTCTGGGGGAGACACCTCCACCAGGACGCGATGACGGGGTGAGCCCACCGCCCGGGTGACCCTACCTCTGGAGTCACCAGGCTCCACGATCACCGGGGAGCTCACACCCGACACCCCTGGGGCAGTCAACTTACCCCTATCGTTGTCGGCAGGTACTGATCCCAAGCCTGGGACCGCTGGTACCTCGATGGTAGGCCGGACTGGCCGTTGCAGGGCACACGGGCCCACATCATGGTCTGTATCAGTTGAGGTGATTGGCTCGGTCACCTCACTGGAGTGGTCCGCTGGCAGGCGCATCACCACGCTCGGTTGGTCGCTAGAATCACCACACATGGGCGGGGGTACAAACACCTTACCCTGGCCTTCTGGAATCTGTGGTTCTGGTCTCGGTGGTTCCTGCTCGGGAACCGGATCTGGAACCGACATCGGGGGTTCCGCCATCTGGAGCTCCGCCTTCAGCGGCTCCACCTCAGCGTCTGGAAAGTCCAATTGGGCACACGGCCCCTCCACCACCTCCATGGCTAAAGTGGACAGATCAGTTGCGGCTTCACCCACCTTGGTAGCACCATCAGGCGCCTCTTTCTCTGTAGGTTCCGCCATCAGAGGTTCCTGCTCTTCCTTCCCAGGGAAAGGACAATCCAGTTCTGCTACAGTGTCCTCCCCCACTGGCAGCTCGGTAGGCTGCGGCAGTTTGGGTTGCAGGAACTGCGCCGCACAGTCAGGGCACTCGGGCCCTCGGGTCAGTTCACCCACAGGACACTCACACTCATGCAGACGGCCGTGCAGGCATTCTTCCCCGTCTACCACGGTCATCGTGAGGGCGACGGCTAACTCAGGGGACCCGTCCGCCCAGCCACCAGTCGCCTTCCAGTCTCTTAATGCACACGGGCACACCGCCATTGACAAGTCTAAATGGGGGGCCCGTACGATTCTATACAGCCAAGGGTGCTTTTCTCGGCATCCCTTGCTTTCCTTAGGGGGAACAGAGTTGGCTGATTTCTGCTCACGACACTCCCTCCCCCTGGTGGACTCTAGAGGAAAAGCAGCACAGTCTTTTAGGGAATGTTGCGAGCTCTGTTCTGAGTCACTCACAGTGTGGGGGCGGGGCTCTGGCTTTCCCGCCAATCCTGGGAGAAGGTTTGCAACATTTTCCTGTGCATGCTGGCAGTCAGCCGCACACGTGCCATTTTGATTCGGCGGGAGCCGCCATTTTAGGTGGGGCTCACGGTCAATGTCTATAGGGCTCTCGGTGCAGATAGAAACTGCCAAGTCAGGGTAGATAAAGGGGCACCCATCGGTCGGACCCCCGGGCAAATTTAAGAACTTAGGGCCATCTTCCTCGCTTAGGGTCTGGCCTACATATATCAGGACAGTACTCCATTGCACGGTGTCATCATACCTTCGCCCTCTGACCCACGTACCCGACAGTCCAGGGAGCTTCCGAACCTGCGCCTGGACTTCTAACAAGGGCACGCCAGCCGGGACTGCCCCCACGGCAATCACGCGGTTAGGAGTCACGTTCACCTTCAAGGCCCAAGCGTAGACCTCCTGCTTTGAGAGCACCCACATGGTGGAACAAAAATAGGACACAATTTAGCAAAAACATGTACAGGGCACCCCAGGTCTGATATCTCAGCAGCGCCTCCAAATGTAACCCTTTTTGTGAACCGGCCGACCCACCCAATCTCACATTGGCCCCTCGTGGTCTAACCGGTCCCTTTCCCTGCAACACACCTGCTCCTAAAGGGTTACTGGTACTGAAACACACCTGCGGCTCCAGGAGATCTGAGCCTCCGCTAGCTGGGAGCCTGGGGAAACCCTTACCATTACCTGGTGCAGCGCCTCCACTTACCCAGGATCCCCCGTTAGGAAAGATAGCCCTGAGTAAGAAATACCATAACACACGTAGATATAAAACAATAGCTAACACTTTACTTAATAACACATAACACAGTACATAACATCATAACATAACCGGCTGCTCTATCCGCATCACCTCAGCCCAATGTCTGGTATTCCCCACCCAGTGTCCTGTGATCACCCCACACCCAATGTCCCGCAATCCTGCGAAAGGTCGTGGGTGACTGCGCAGTCACTATGTTAAGCTAGGGCCCAGTTGGTGCACTTTATAATATTGAAGATACCTTCCGAGCACTCCGATGCTCGGGACCGCAACTCTCTTCTAAAAGGGTCAGACGTCCGTCTGATCCTTTCCAGGTACTCTGCCGGTGGACCCCAACGAGGGTCCCACCGCTCCACGGGAACTGCAACCGATCACGGCAACACCAACCGCATGGGGACAGCAACCGCCGCTATCAGCTTTCTGCCTAACTACTTCTAGAGTGACAGCAACCCTAACCTAGGGCCTGTCCCTGAGGAACCGCAACCTGGGATGGCTTGGGGGAAAACTCCTAGGGCCTGTGGACATAACCTGCCCCCCTTTCCCCAGCTACCCAGTCCTAACTGTAACTGCTACTAGCTATTAACTAGCTATTCCCAAAGCACCTGCAGCTGACACACCGCTCACACTGTCAGCCTGCAGGGATCCACACTTCACACACACAGCACGCATTGTGCCCAGCACATACAGCGACACTACTCACAGGCAGCTGCAATCACACACAGCCCCTGGATCCCGCAGCAACCACACTGCTAGCACACTGTGCCTCTTTGACAGTGCCCACAGCTCTCTCCGCTGCGACACTGCCAAACCAGCACCTTCCACACTCAAGGGTCACCTCCCTAGCTAAGGCCGTACCTCTTCAGTTACCCCCTGCCCTTACCCGGGAATTGGGGCCTGCCTGGGAATCTAGGGAGGACCCTTACCTGATGCAGGAGCCACGCGCTCCCTGCACCCTTCCTACTCCTTCCTTCTCCTCTGCCCTGACTGACTGTTGCAAAGCCCGGGAAATGTATCTATATTCCCGGGCTGAGCTTCCTCCAGCCCTATTGGCTCCTCTGGGGCACCTGGTGCCTGTCTCCCTAAGCCTCCTGGGAATTGTAGTTCCCAGGGGCTGCCTAAAGCATTGGGGCCGCGTGCGCGCTTCCCTTGCGCATGCGCGAACCCCTAATGGCCGCCGCAACCTCTCTACTACCTTCCCTACTCTCGCGCGATCTCTCTGGGGCCTTCCCTGCGCTTGCCACCTACTGCCCATGCGCGAGACTCCCTGTAATGGCGGCGCACTCTCTGCAAGCCGCCCAGCCGATGGCAACGCGATCGCGGCCCTAGCGACGGCCCGATCGCGTTCCCGGCAACCAGCCTGCACCGCTCCCTGTACTGGCCCCCACCCTCGCGAAGTGCCGGCGGGTCCGTCAAAGCCTCCGGCGGCACCCGCTACCGCACGGCACTCGCTGAGGGGGGCCAGAAAGAGAAAATTTACCTCGGGGCTACATACTCTACAGAAATGTACAGTCATTTGAAAATTGCTGGTGTAGTAAAAACCTACAGTGACAAATTGCTCTCTGCACTTAATGCTCTTAGGGGCCTATTCACTAAACAGTGTTTTATCACGCTATAAAACATGTCGATCAAAATGGTATTCACTACGAAAAAACAGCATTCTTTTTAAAGTTTGGTAAAAAGAAATGCAGCATCGAACGACTTTTCTAAGTGTTACCGCGCTATAAATCCTATTGATCGGCAACTGTTTGTTTAAACTGCAGCCTGGAAGATATACACGGAGACACTGCGTCTCCATGCACGGCTCTTACAGGCAATTGTGCAGTTTAAATATAAATTTTAATAGTGTGCAGGAGCAGGGGGTCTCCTGAGCTGAATCGCATTCATTTCAGCCTCTGGGTCCCCCTACTTTCCGAGATACAAGGCCCGGTATCTCTGCCATTTTTTAAATCCTCCGCATCACGTGACTGTGGGATTTAAATACTGCAGGCGATACTGGGGCCTGTATCTCGGGAAGCATGGGGTCCCCAAGGCTGAAATTAATGCGGTTCAGCTCATTAAAAATAAAACATTACCCAGCAAGCATAAAGTAAATAAAAGTTGCACTTACTCCTGTCATGATGAAGGCCTCAGCGTTCTTGCCGTTTTGTTTTTGGTGACGTCATCTTAAAGGGAGTGAAGCAGAGCCTTCCTGATTTGCTAGTTTCCCTCCCTTTTGAAGATGTAACTGAAAAAAAATTATCTGTCACATGGTACACCATCCAATTGGATTGGGGGTGTATCATGATCATCAAATGTGACGACACTGGCCTTATATAAGGCCTGTCCTGTCTCATTTGAATTTAAGGTGTGTAATATAGTGCGTGCATGTCAATTATAATTGGCTGTGTCCAGGCCTGACGTTCTATACTTCAGCCGCGCACTGCACCGAGCGTTGAGCCGGCAGATCAGAGGAAAGACCTGAAGTGTCTTTTCACGCTGCTGGCGATGCACGTATCGCTCTATTAGCCAATCACAGTGAGGCTGCAATTACTTTGTATTTTGCGCAGAAGGGAAAGGCTTTTTACATTTAAAATGTTGTTAAAGTTGCATTATTTTCAAGGCCTTTATAACCACGGTGCATTCATATCTCAAGCTTGAGAAAGGACCGGGAGGTCTGAAACGTCGCTTCTTTTTCCTTGCTGTTACCCCTGATGCTTGTGTTTCTACATTAAATTGTTTTTGCATTTGAATTGGTGAGTGCTGCGGATTTTTTACATCGGGATTTTGTCTATTTTTGCTGCTGGATGGTGATCCTGGTTGCATTGCTTGCACCACAACTGACCAGATAAGTTGCTTTCCTTATACTTTCCCCTATTGAGTGCCCTGAACATTCTTGTGTGTCTATATATACAGTATATACAGTATATTTATATATATATATATATATATATATATATATATGTATATATATATACACACACACACTAGATATATAGTATTGTGTGTGTGAATGTATTTATTAATATAATTAAATATGTTTATATCTTTATATATATTTATTTACACACTCGCCTATCTCTATCATATCTCTCATATATAATACTGTGTGTAATGGACGCAGGTTGAGCTTGTTGTGGTTGTGTGGGAAGCCGGGTGTGACGTCATTGCCACGCCCAGGTGTCGCGCACAGCTCAGGCCTGTACACACAAAAAGTGTGGTTCACGTCCATTAACGCACACACGCGAGCGCGCCAACTATAAAACAAGCCTAAAAGACGACCTGGCAACATCCGCCCAATGGTTTGGATTACAAAAAAAGAAGAGAAGACTCAAGAAAGAAGAATGAAGGCAAGAAGTTGTAACCTGAAGTTGAGGAGCATTGCGTCACAGATCGAGAGCTTCCTGGTGCATTTGGAATCGGGGTGAAGACATCAAAGGAAAAAATGAAGGAAAAGGCAGAGCACTACAACTCCATTGTAAAAATAATTTTGCAGAGAAAACGTTCCCAAAGTAAAATGAAAAATGTATTTTATCAAGGACATAAACACAGACATGTAGGCCATTAAACAGCACCTACGCGTTTCAGGCAAAAAGCCCTTTATCAAGGTGACTGAGCATCACACAAGTGTTTTTTCAATGAAGACATCAAAGGTAAGAAAAACATTGATTGAATGCAGTTTTTTATTTTAGGTGGGTTTTTTTTTGTTGTATTTTTTAATTATTATTTTTTCTTTTGCCCATTGATTGCCAATGTGTTTATCTATGCCCTTTATCGATTTTGTTAAATACAGTGACAAGCAACACATTTTTTGGTAAATGCTTATTTTTATTTCATTGGTATTTTATTTTTGTTTATTGAATCTTGTTTATTTTTGGTGATTGATTTTTTTAATTCTTGTTTATTTTTGGTGGGGTTTTTTTGTTGTTTGTTAGGTTACACACTGACTGTCATAGTGGAAAAGCATGACCATATTATATGGGCATGGTTTAACACTGTACCAATCAATGGGTAGTGGGGGTAAAGGTTGGGGGTAGTTACCCCAGGGATGGTGGTTAGGCCCCTTAATTACTATAGCTCGATTGGATAATAGTAATTTTGCCCATTACTGCCACCCTCCCGCAAGGCCAAAATACCCCCCCCCCCCCCCCCCCACTTGGCATGGTGGTCGCGTGAGCGATCAGGAAGGCAGTTGGGTCGGTTGGATTTTAAATCAGGAGCCAAGGAGCAAGCAACTGTCACTTGTTCCTTGGCGTTGCAGTGGTTTCCCAATCACCCATCCCTATGAGTTGTTATTTCGGGAAATTTTGTTTTTCAGTGTTAACATTTCTTTGTCTTGCAGATAATTAAGATAATCTTTTTGAAAACAAGGAAGAAAAGATTCTGATGGAGGGGTCAGTGGGCCAATTTGCTTTGTCGCAGCGGCAGTTTGGGGGGGTAGGTGTTTGTCCCGCCAGAAGGGGCTTGGGGCTGGTAAAGCGGGGGGGTTGAAGCGAGGGGGCTGGTCACCAGGACGTACTTCCTGGTGCCCCCTTTGCGTTGCACAGCTCTGAGCATTCTGGCGCGGACATGTGGTACACTATCCCCAGTTGTGATTAATAAACAAGCCGCGGCCGTTTTACGTCCAAACTGTCCTCTCATTTATTTGTATGTTTTATGTAGATGGGGTAAAGGGAAAGGGGGGAAGCTTGCGCCTCCTTGGTCAATAGTACTATAAACCACTCAGCACTGTTTACTGAATGAGTGTGTTTTGCAATGGGTGAGAGGGGGAAGAATGGTTTATGGTGAGCATGTCTTGCTGTAAGCTCAAGTTTAAAATATATAATGAATTGCAACCCAAAACTATTAAAAACTTATTTATTTTTTTAAAGGGCAAGACCCAGTTAGCTCACAAGCATTTTGTGGAACACTTGGCAATGTAATTGTTTTCTGAAATACAAATGTAATCATATTGATATTTGACTTTATTTTCTGCAAACTTTCTCTTAAGTGACTAGAAAAAGCCCTACTGCGCCCTAGTAGATATCATGGAGCAGAAATAAAAAAAAGTGAACATTACTGTGAAGAAGGAAAAAAAACAAGATTAATTTCAAGATGAGGCTAGAAAAGCACATTTATTCTACAAGATCTGGGTATATTTGTGAAAAATGACTTTTGGGGGAGGGGTGGGGGTGGTAATAACATTAGAAACTTGACAATAGCACGGTATCTGAGCTCTGAATATCTTCATGATCAATATTACTACTACAGTGCACCCTAACGATAATGTATTCCATAAAGTGAAACTAGTATTTTTACTATGTGTTAGGGTGACTAGTTGGAGGCTTCTCAAAGCGATAGCCATTATCAAGTGTTAAAGCCGCAAAATGTGAAAAATCCTATTTTTCTTTTTAAATTAATCAGTTCTGTAGTATTAAATAATAATGTCTGCATTTCTTTTTATTTTTTTAATGTACTGAGAATCCATTGGTTGCTATAGAAACCATTGGTTGCTATAGAAACTCACTCTTTTGAAACAGGCTCTGACACCTTATTGAGGTCTGGCCTTTGGCAACAAAGTATCACAAACAGATTTGTTGCTGTGTTCCAAACAGCAGATTTAACCTTATATTGTCTATTACTCAGCACTGCAGCACAATCAAAAGGTAGACATTTCGGCAAAAAATAAAGGCTTTTTCCAGATTTATAACAGGAGCACCAAACTATTGCCATCTTAGGTAAGAATGTAGAAATATACATTGTCACATGCTTTACCTATAATAATTTTTTTTTAAAAAGGGTGTGTGTGTGGCAAGCACGCACATTATAAGGGAAACGTCTTTGTGTTTTGTCACTGAAATTGTAATTATACTCTCAAAAGTCTCTCATTCAATCAAAATACATGTTCGGGCACAATCCGTTTTTTGTTGTCTGAAAAGTAAATTATAGACTGCTGCTCCTGTGAGAGCGTGTGTGTGGTGAAAGTGTGTGTGTCACTGAGGTGTGTGTGGTGAAAGTATATGTCAGTGAAGTGTGTGCGTGCGTGTGCGTGTGCGTGTGTGTGTGTGTGTATATATATATATGTATGTGGTGAAGGTATATGTCACCGAGGTCTCCGTTATCCAGATAGAGGGGGAGCGCAGATACATGAAGAAACAAACACACCACAAATAGTGCAATATGTCTGATGTTTTAAGGAGAAAGCCTTCTTCCCAATTCCAATGACATTTTTACTTACAAATTTCACGCTTTCATAATTCACATAAAGGTATCTTTGTGTTGTTAAGACACGAATTTCCCACGGGTAATAGCAGACAGGTAATCAACTTCACCGGATATGACCTTAATATGGCAATATAAAAAACCAACCTGGTCCCGGGGCAAAGATATATAGAGGACATTATCTTTGTCTGGAAGGGGACCCAAAGTGGTCTAAATGCTTATTTTTTTTTTTTTTTTATAACTAGATTCCAATACATAGAATCTGAAGTTCACCTCCACCTTTAGTATTTCCGAAATCAACATTTTAGACTTAACGGTTTATATTGAAAATAACAAAATTAAGACAAAAATGTACTTTAAAGAGGTAGACAGTAATAACTTTATTCTACCTTCCAGCTGTCATTTGAACAGGTGAATAGAAAACATTCCTTTTGGTCAGTACCGCAGACTGAAAATGAACTGTACTGAAAATAAGGTCTTTATACAGCAGTCTGAAATAGTGACAAATACATTTGTAGAGAAGAAATACAAAAAAAGAAATATACAGGAGGCATTGAACAAAACAGTTTTATTATCAAGCGAATCAATACTTTCCCCCCAATAAAATCCAGACAGGGAGGAATCTAAATGTACCATTCATAACACAATATAATAAAGAGGCGGGCCAAATTAAACACATCTTAAATAAACACTGGCACATATTGCAAAATGATCTGATTCTGGGAGATCACATCCCTGAAAGAGCACAGGTTATTTTCACAAAGGCTCCAAATTTAAAGAACCAGCTGGCACCAAGCACTCTGAAAAGAAAAAAAAAGATACGGTATAAAAGGGGGGGTTAGACGTTCCGAGAGGTTACTATGGATGCAAAGATTCCACTGCATGTGGTTACAGCCTTCCTGTAGGCAATAGATTTACTGTATTTCTAAAGTAGCAGGTAAAGCCTACAGAATAAAAAAACATCAATTGTAGGTCAAATTCTGTAGTATACCTAGAATGCACATGCGGGTACCAATTTGCAGGGAAAACTATCCGCCCCCTAAGAACTAGGATACTAGAACATATTGGTAATATTAAAAGAAAGGTAACCACCCATAGCGTTTCCAACCACTTCTTAATTTCCCATAATGCAGACCCCATGGGGTTAAAATACAAAGGTATAGAGCGAGTGATGCCATTTTGGAGAGGAGGGGATAGAAATTCAGATCTGATTAAAAGAGAGTCTATTTTGGATTTTCGAATTGGGAACCATGTCTCCAGCAAGTTTAAATATCAACATACAGACATGTGAAAAAGAAAGTACACCCTCTTTGAATTCCATGGTTTTACATAGGACATAATAACAATCATCTGTTCCTTAGCAGGTCTTAAAATTAGTTAAATACAACTTCAGATAAACAACAACACATGATATATTACACTGTGTCATGATTTATTTAACAAAAATAAAGCCATGTGTGAAAAACTAAGTACACCTTATGATTTAATAGCTTGTAGAACCACCTTTAGCAGTGAAGTAATCATTTCTGTATGACTTTATCAGTCTCACATCGTTCTGAAGGAATTTTGGCCCACTCTTCTTTACAATGTTCTTCAGTTCATTGAGGTTTGTGGGCATTTGTTTATGCACTACTCTCTTAAGGTCTCATCACAGCATTTCAGTCGAGTGTAGGTCTGGACTTTGACTGGGCCATTGCAACACCTTCATTTTTTTCTTTTTCAGCCATTCTGTTGTAGATTTGCTGGTGTGCTTGGGATCATTGTCCTGTTGCATGACCCAATTTCGGCCAAGCTTTAGCTGTCGGACAGATGGCCTCACATTTGACTCTAGAATACTTTGGTATACAGAGGAGTTCATGGTCGATTCAATGACTGCAAGGTTCCCAGGTCCTGTGGCTGCAAAAACAAGCCCAAATCATCACCCCTCCACCATCATGCTTGACAGTTGGTATGAGGTGTTTGTGCTGATATGCAGTGTTTGGTTTTTGCCAAACGTGGCGCTGTACATTATGGCAAAACATCTCCACTTTGGTCTCGTCTGTCCAAAGGACATTTTTCCAGAAGTCTTGTGGTTTGTTCAGATGCAACTTTGCAAACCTAAGCCGTGCTCCCATTTTCGTTTTAGAGATAAGAGGCTTTCTCCTGGCAACCCTTCCAAACAAACCATACTTGTTCAGTCTTTTTCTAATTGTACTTTTATGAACTTTAACAGGCTAACTGAGGCCTGTAGAGTCTGAGATTTAACTCTTGTGTATTTTTCAATTTATCCGAGCATTGCACGGTCTGCCTTGGGGTGAATTTGCTGGGATGTCCACTCCTGGGAAGATTGGCAACTGTCTTGAATGTTTTCAACTTTTGAATAATCTTTCTCACTGTAGAATGATGAACTTTAAATTGTTTGGAAATGGCCTTATAACCCTTCCCAGATTGATGGGCAGCAATAATTGCTTCTCTAAGATCATTGATGATGTCTTTCCTCCTTGGCATTGTGTTAACACACACCTGAACGCTTCAGACCAGCAAACTGATAAAACTTCGGCTTTTATAGAGGTGGTCACACTTGCTGATGATCAATTAATCAAGGGCATTTGAAGATGCTACTTAGCATCTTAATTCCTATGGAAGCAGTAAAGGTGTACTTAGTTTTTCACACATGACTACTCCATTTTGGCTTTATTTTTGTTAAATAAATCATGACACGGTGTAATATGTCATTTGTGTGTTGTTGTTCATTTGAGGTTGTATTTACCTAATTTTTAGACCTGCTAAGGAACAGTTGATTGTTATTATGTCCTGATATGTAAAACCGTGGAATTCAAAGAGGGTGTACGTTCTTTTTCACATGACTGTATATACTTATGTTGTGTAGCCATGCTGTAAAATGACTGCAGTCATCTCTCCTGCTGACAGTAAGGCCTGGTAAGTTATGGGCATGCCAGCAGTAATTATGGAGGTTTGCCCTCACACCCTGGTGAGGTGCCCTATGTATGGATGGGAGTGGTCACAGGTCCTGACTCCCTGGTTTGTGATGTCGGAGTTGTGTAAGCCCCCAGAGGATACATAAGGCACAGCACTGTTCAAAAAGTTAGAGTATAGAGGAGTTCAGAAGTTGTGGCTAGGCTGTAAGAGTAATTACGTTACAAGCTGCGGAACTATGAGACTGTGACCAGGGACCTGGCACAGGGTAGATATCCCTACGGGGATAGGGAATCCCTAATCAAGGAGGAATATACCTTTCAGAGGGAAGCTGCTGGACAATCATGTGTGGCTAATTACACCCATTGTGGAAGGCAGCTAGCCACATCCAACAATAAAGATGTTCCTGTTGAAAGATACCCCCGTGTGTAAGTGTGGAGTGATTACGCAGGGGGCTGCACCACTGAGGAGTTCCTCACCAGGATCATCCACAAGCTCACGCTGGGATCCTGATGAGGTGGAGGCGCTGCACTGGATCTAGGTAGGACTCAAGCACACTACCTCAGCTGCCTGTCTGGGTTGGCAATCCCCAACACAACATCATGCGGGAGACTCAGGAGTCCTGTTGCCAACAGGTGCACCACCAGACATCACACTGTAATGGGGACTAGTTAGACCACAGGGGCCAATATGAGATTGGGTGGGTCAGGCCGGTTCAGAAAACCCGTTACAGTTGTAATTGTACATATGCAATTTTTAGTTTATTTTTAAGTCTAGTTTGACTTTGATGTTTACTTCTATTATTTCATAATTGAATTACACACACACACACACACACACACACACACACACACACACACACACACACACACAGACACACACACACACACAGACACACACACCATATAATTTTGGGGCTAACTAATGTAAACAATATTATTGAAGATTCAATGATTATTAATGTGATAGTGAATACCACTTAGATATAAAAATTGCCTATGTTGTAACCACTATGTTTATTGACAGCCTCACAGCGATCTATGTGCCAGTTGACTTTATTGCATTTAGTTTATTCCTTCTCATTGTATCCTCCCCTTTCTCTCCTCCCCAGTTCACTCCCCTCCTTTGTTTTTTCCTCTGATGTATTCATTAGTCTAGGCATCCTTCATTGGCTGAGGGAGGTTTTTAACGCGCACAGACAGTGCCTCTCGTGATCCACCTGACAAAGTACGTTGTACGAAATGTGTCATGGTCACATGAGGCTGTCTCAGTGCGCTTGCCGGTTGGTCGAATCTACCTACCAGGACGTTCCAGCGGTGATTCCAACTGCCGAGGCAAAGCTGTTGTTCAGACTGTCTCATCAGCAGCACCCTCGGCGTCCCGCTTGTCACTTCATGGTTAGTGTTCTCTCCTTCTGTGGCCTTTTTTCATTCCATTTTTATGGTTACATTGGTTCATGATCATTGGGGTACTTTTGTATTTTATTTTTGTGGTCTCTTTAATAGGTTGACACATCATATGTATATTATTGCACTATGTGCACACTTTATTTGTGTATTGATTTTGTGTTTATTACAGTTACTAGTTATTGTTTTCACTTATAATTAGGAGTATTTTCACATTCATTGCATTGATCCTGCATGTGTATTTGCACTTTTTTTATAGGGCATACTGTTTAATTTATTTACAGTATCTTCATTGAATAGGATTTTGATTAGTTTGTATTTAGGATTTACTAATTTCAAATTGGGCGATTTAGTTTGTTCACCTTTTCCATTTATATTAAATGTTGATTTGGTATTTTATCTTATTAGATCCATTGTGATCTTATTAAAATGATTGAATTACGTTAAGCCTTGGTGCGCTGTGGGCATTCTTTTATCGTTTGTTTTGAGATATACCCTTAGGGGTTATCTCATTTTGGAGATTGTGGGGAGTGACTCCTGTGATGGTGAAGAGGTAACCAGGCTCACAAATAAAGGTTAAGCCAGTTTGGTTACCTCTGATCCATGTTTTGGGGTTCAGGAGTGTCAGCTCTTGGACCCAACTGTTATAAAACATTACCTGTAATTATGCGACAAAGAATTTTTGTGTTTTTACCTTTCCAGGGATGCCGGCAAGCAGGGATTGCTGTGGTATGAGTTTCAAGAGGGGGTTGCAGAGAAAGTGATGTCAGAATGTGCCTATCTAGTCAGGGCCCAGAGTTACTGGTTCCCCTAAATATGTACCCAGGAATCTGGTTGAATTCCTGGATGCATGTAGACACTGTGTCTCGGTACTATCTCCCCTTGAAAACACTCGCATGACTCACCACTAGGGTTCCCTGCTTCAGCACAGCCCAGGAAGGTAAATGGTGTAAAGGGATGTAAAGTATCCCTATAACTATAAGGGGTCCCCAGGTTAGGGGGGATACCCAGTTACTATATAGGTAACCCAGAACCTGCTTAGAGGTTCTGGGGGTGCTCCAACCATCTATAAGGTTGTGAGGGGGCTTGTAAAGTCCAGTCCTAAGTCTATTTTTATAGTGTGTGGGGAATATGGCTAGTAAGAAATAAAGTGCAGCTTTTTTATTCTATTCCCCATACCAGCAAAACGTAGGATATTATTAAAGTGTATATGTTATGGAACAGTGTGTTTTAAAACATATATGTTTATGCACAGAAATGAGCTGGGACATTCAGAACCAATGCTCTGACAGGCCACTGGGGCTACCAATTGGTGCCAGTAGGTCTGACAGGACATCTGGAGATGAAAGCCCCAGAGGATGTCTGAGGTGTCAAACCATTTGGACAGGACGGAAGGACTCAAGTATCCATGTCCTGGGACGCTCTTTGCATTTCTGCATTTCTATTTGCCCACCAGACTTAGTGGAGCCAACAATGTGTTATGAAATTATCTGTGACACCAACTCCATGCCTATACAACATTCCATGACACAAAACAAATAACAGACAAGGGAAGGGGAAGACAAGGGAAGAAGGGGAGGGTGGGGGTAGGAGGTTGTAGTACTCTTGCTTGCTCGGTTGCTCTTGACTCGGCTTCCTCTGGGCCCACTTTTGGGCTCTCTCCTTTCTTTCTTTTTTGTTCTTTTTGTAGCAGGGGGAGCCTCTTCTCTTTCTTTTTGGTAAGGGGGGCCTAAATTTATACTTATCGGACTTGAATCCCTAACTGTCGCTACTTATTCGAGGAGAACTTATTTACCTACTATCAAAGCCAAATAGTGGCATTGCTCACCCCTTGTATATCTGTCTGAGCCAACCAAGGCGTCCAGACCTTTTGGAAATTTGGGCCAGTGTCTTTGACCAAACTTGTCAACTTCTCCATCTGGCAAACAAACCACATTCTATTCCTGATTTTTTCTATTGATGGAATTGCATTCTGTTTCCACAAAGCTGCAGTCTCGCATCTCATTGCTGTTGCAAAATGTGCTACTAATTTATTGCCTGTTCTGGACACTTCCCGAGTCGGTTTGTTCAATAGAAATAACCACGGGTCTAGCTGATATTCGAGGCCCAAAATTCTCTGTATCCAATCCCGAATCTCCCTCCATAGGGGTGCAATTTGAGGACAAGAACCACAGCATGTGTAACAGATCCTCTGTTTCCCTGCATTGCCTGGGACAAAGCGGGGAAAACCCCGGAAAAAATTTAGCTAATCTAACTGGGGTGAGATACCACCGCAATAAAACTTTATATGAATATCCTTTAATGTTGTGCATATGGAGCTTCTGGCCGTTGCATTAAATATCTGTGTCCAATCCTCGTCCTCTAGTGTCGTGCCTAAATCTGTCTCCCATTGTGTCATAAATTGGGTCTTGAGTGAGTGATCCTTACCTGAACCCACCACTTCCTTATATAAACCAGATATTAGTCCTTGTGTGCTTTAGCCACGCACACAGAGCTTTTTAAAATTAGTTAAAGGTGGTCGTGTCCCGTGTTTGGTGTAAAATGCCCGGACCTGGAGGTATCTAAGAAATTCTGTGTTAGGGATGTCCTTTTCTGACTTAATTTGTTCGAATGTTTTTATATTGTTTCTCCCCTCCTGGTCCCTTAGGCCGAGTCCATAGAAGGACAGGCCGCGCTGAGCCGTGTGGACGCTCAGCGCTGAGCCCCTGCATCCTCAATGAGGATGCCTTGAGAGGGGGCTCACGCGAGCGTCCGCAGGCGTGCTGAGGCTTTGGAATTTTCAGCCGACAGCCTGAAGCAGCGTCAACGTCACGGCGCTGTGACGTTGGCGCCGTGACGTTGACGTCAGTGCGTCGCGGGCAATTGGCCCAGCGACGTCACTGCCCCACCTCCAACCACCTCCCCCCCGGCTCCCTTCGTGCACGCTGTCTCGCCTGCAATCGCGCAGATTTCAGCAGGCGAGCCTCAGCGTCAGCGTGGCTCGGAACTCCTCACCCCTCTATGGCCCCAACCTTAGCCTCTTTAGGCCTTTTTGTCGCTATAATTTGAAACTTTTACTATCAAGCCCAGGAGCAAATTCTGGATTGACGAATAGGGGTGTCATCAGTGAGTGTCTCGAGGACAGGGAATGTCTAAATTTAGCTGCCTCCCATACCAATACTGAGTTGAGCATTGAGGATAGCGGCTTGTCTGACTCCTTTAAACTAACTTTGGGGTGCCAAATTAAGCGTTCGAGCTCTACTGGGGCGCACACCTCCTTCTCTAAAGCTACCCATCGTCTCTCCTCAGGCTCTGTGTGCCATTGTATAATTTGGGTTAATTGTGCCGCCTTGTAATACGATAACAAGCAAGGTACCGCTAAGCCACCATCTTCCTTTGATCTTTGCAAAATCTTTGCCTTAATCCGTGGTTTCTTGTTCTTCCATATAAATTTATAGATCTGTCTTTGTAGGGTAATTAACTTAGATGGAACCACGGGTATCGGAAGAGTTTGAAACAAATACAGCAAACGGGGTAAGAGGTTCATCTTGACACTATAGATTCTACCGATCCATGAAATTCCGAATGAAGACCATTCTTGTAATTCGTCTCTCAGGGATCGTAAGAGTCTGGGATAATTTGCCTGATATAGGGATTTCACATTCTTTGTGAGGTTAATACCTAGGTACTTTATAGAATTTGGCTGCTATTTAAATTTGAAATTGATCTCTATTAGTTTTTCCAATTCTTTGGCGATATTTAGGCTAAGAGCCTCAGATTTTGATTGATTCATTTTGAAGCCTGACACCCTGTTAACTCTTCCTAATAGGTCAAATAAATTGGGTAGTAAGGAGAGTGGTCTTGTCAAAGTTAATATAACATTGTCCGCGTATAGGGCCCTTTGTGTGTTTGTGAATGAATTTGAATTCCAGCAATGTTCTGATTGTTGTGGATCTGAGCTGCTAGTGGTTCCATGCATAAGGCGAATAACAGGGGCAAAAGCGGGCAACCCTGCCTTGTACCACTTTTAATTCGAAACACCACTGAGGGGAAGCCTTGGTGAATCACTCTCGCTGCTGGAGTAGTGAACAGCGCTTTGATAGCCCTTAGAATTTTGTTACCAAATCCAAATGCTCCAAGCGTGGCCCCCATGTACTGTACACTGGCGACACACTTTATTCGAGCTCGGCTAGTCCCACGAATTCGGGTATACCCGGGTGTATTGAGGTTTGTGACTGTTTTCTGCCCGAGTGCATTGAGGTATTTTCCAGGCAGGGATTGAAGCATTTTATTCCCGCTAGCTGCAATACTGCACAGTATATATATATATATTTACTGCATTACAATTCTTGAATTTATGCCATCTCGTAGACACGCGAAGCATTGCAGCCTATTAAATCCTAATCATTATCATTTAACAGATCAGCCGCCCGTCAGCCAGGCATGAACCCAGGCTGGGAAGGCAAACGCAACGGGGCTTGTCAGAGGTGAGGAGCGGCGCATTCCAGGTATCTGCCAGGTACATACTGGGTATTTGCTCGAATAAAGTGTGTCGGTGCAGTATGTCCAATCTATTCTGTCGAAGGCCTTTTCTGCGTCAAGGCTTAACACTATACCTGGGATTTTATTAGCATTTATGTAGTTGATTATGTCTATTATCCTTCTGGTTTTGTCTGCTGCCTGACAATTTCAATTGAACCCAACCTGGTCGGGGTGAATCAGCTGGGGCAGGATAGCGCTTAATCTATTGGCCAGTAATTTGGAGTAAATTTTGATATCTGAATTTATAAGGGATATTGGCCTGTAGCTTTGGCAGTTAGTGAGATCTTTATCTTTTTTTGTGGATCAGGGAGATTGACGCCTGGAGCATCTGTTCCGGAAAGGGTTCTCCTGCTAGGACTAAAAAGGATGTGGAGGGTAGATACCTCATTCTGGTTTGCCGGATCAATAACTGTAAAGTAACATTAGCAAATGTTTATGCGCCATGTGAGGAGGAACCCCAGTTCTTCAAATCTTTTTTTCAAACACTAGATAAATGGGCAGAAGGAAACATCATATTGGCAGGGGATTTCAATAAAACCCTTATTAGATAGGACGACACAACAAAGAAAACGTTAAAGCGCAGGATCTCTAGCTCTGTTAGAAGGAACGGGGCAGAGAAACTTAGTAGATATATGGAGAGAGCAGCATCCTGGAGAAAAGGGATACACCTTCTACTCACACCCACACGACAGTTATAGTAGAATCGACCACTTCTTTGTGTCGAGCAGAATGGTCCAGCAGATCTCCGATTCTAAGATACATGACATTACATGGTCGGATCATGCACCTATAGAGCTGAGGTGCACGCAAATTCGACTGGAGAGCACGGGAGCAAATTGGAAATGTAATGAATCCCTGCTTAAGATCCCTGATCTCAAATGGTCCATTGAAAACAAACTATCGCAGTTCTTCCAAAATAATGTGGCCAGTGTGGAGTCCCACGCGGTGCTGTGGGAGGCTCACAAGGCCACATTGCGAGGGAAGCTAATTAGTATAGCAGCAGGTAGGAAAAAGCAGAGACACCAAATTGACTCGGCTGAGGACAAGGCTGCATGAACTCTCTAGCCTACATAGCAGAACAGGTAGAGAGAAAGTACTAAAGGAGTTAAAGGATGTAAGAATCAAGCTTAACCTCCTACTTACCTCCCAGGCCGAGAAGGCAATGAGTTGGACAAAGAGGACATTTTTTGAAAAGGCTAACAAGCCAGATACTATGCTGGCCAACAGAATCCGAAATAGGCAGCCAAACTATAACATACAGGCCATTCAGACACAAAACGGAGAGTTAACATCCAACCCCAAAAAGATAGTGGAAGAGTTTAAAACATTTTATGAAAAACTATATAACGGGGAGAAGGTAGACCATTGCATAAAGACGAGTGCGGCAAGACAGACGTTTCTGACAGGCTCAGCCTTGCCAAGGTTGAGTAGATTGGAGCGCGAGGCATTGCAAGCGGACTTTACATTAGAGGAATTAAAAGAGGTGGTTAAAAATTTAAAACCATCCAAAGCACCGGGACCGGATGGGTTCTCCAATTTATATTACAAGAAATATGTGGGGATCTTGGCCCCACACATGCTAAGGATCTTTAATGCAGTCCTAGCTATAGTATTTTTTTAATGAAACTCTGAAGTATTAAAAACCCCTACGCCCATCAGATAGTTATCCAGTCCTGTAACATTCTCAGATTCTAAGTTTCCAGTTTCAAGTCTCAAGCAAGAAAGGGCTGCTTCAGCGAAAGCTGCCTAGAATAGTTTCTGTCCTGTTTTTGCGACTGTTATTGGGGTTAGGATTCCCTGCACCTAGGAGAGTCTAGGTTGTTACCCCAGTTTCCAAGATAGTGTGCTTTTTGCTGTAGTTTGTAAATTTATTCACAAGACAGGGCAATACACACAATGATACACAATTTATTTCATTAACTTGTTTTGCTCAATGCATGATCTCAAGGCTCTTCCTTGATGCGTGTCTTCCTATTAGATAAAGAAAAGACAAAAAACCATTGAGCAGTAATCTGCACTTATGGTGTCTTGGCTGCGTGGTGGTAAAAACTGCTTACTTACAAGATAACTCAATGTTGCATACAGCGGATACAATCTACTGTTAGACCCACGGCTTCTTCACAGGATACACAAACCCCACGTGTTATTCCAGCAGCCCTCTGTATACTCGACTAGGTACATCCGCACACCATGCAGCCAACAATTATACCAGCGTGGCTCACAGATCAGACTGAGAGAGAGAGGCAGCTTCGGAATACCCGCAGACGTCCATTTTTATCCTTTGGCGTAAATACATTTTATTACTATCTACACTATGGTACACTATGGTATTTTTCTCTTTTTGAGGTTTGATGTCCTCCTACCACACTGGCCTGGAATCATCCCTTTCCACGGCTGGAATTTCTGCTCTTATATACCTACTCTATTGTGAGTGTGCATTTGGGAACTCCTACATTTTTCACGCTTGTTGTACATACAATACTTGCACTATGTAGTGTTTTTTCTTTTTTAAGGTATTATCGTTAACCCTGGTGTTTTTCTACATACTCCATTTCTAGGAAAGCTACTCTTGGTCATAGAGAGGAGTAGGGGTGTTATTTTATATTGCAAACACCTTACAATTTATTTCTTGGAGATGAGGAGGAGCGCAGGTAGGTGTAGCAAAATATGCAAAAAAGAATAACAAATATATAGTGCAGATGGTAAACACTGTGCAGATAGATGTAATCTATAGAATAGAACTCACATAGATCGCAGAAAATATCACGTGTCAGAGATCCTTCTCTCTCTGACTGGAGCCCTTTGAATGGTAGCAGGGAAATCCCTCAAGGTACGGATATGTATGGATAAGAAGAAAAGCCACAATAGTGCATACTATTCCAATAATGTATTAATCATACAAATAACACGAGTATATCACACTCACATTCGCCATGTATAAATCGGGTGGGGGAGAGAACCGCAGCTCGTTGTATAATGGTGTAGGTGTAGGCAGCTTCACAGCATTCAGGATTCTCTTCCGCGTGTGTCACAGCCGTCGCGTCATAGAAAGAATTGGGAAAAACCAGATCAGTATAGCAGCGGCGTCTCTCACCCTCTCTGTATAACTCTCAACAGTGTGTGTCTGGCAGCATGGGGGGCTGTTAAATTGTTTAACACTGTTAAATTGCTCCCCAAGCCCACCCTCTCTTGAAATCCTAGTTGGCAAAATCTGGCTCCCCTTTTTTAAGCCCATCCTGATTGCTGGCATCTACCACTGCCCTAAAGCCCCTCTACAGTTCTTGACTGATATCACCCAGTTTCTTGGCTCCATTTCCTCTCTGAATGAGAAGAGTGAGCTGCTAGTTTTTGGGGATTTCAACAACAATTGGCTTGACCCTAAAAACACAAAATCCAGATACAACTCAAGTCACTTAACCTATCGCAACTCATTTCCCAACCACACGGACAAACCTGAAATCTCACAACCACTCCTTGCTAGACTGGATTCTCTCCTCAAATCCCACCAGCATACAATCCTCTGGCAATCTTCCTGACATTTTCCGTGACCATGTAATAGTGTACTGTGTAAGGAAAATTAAACCCCCCCAATCAAGCCCTAAAGTTCTCCTCACTAGAACATTTAGAAACTTTAACCCACAACAGTTTCTGGCTGACTTTACCAACTGCACTTGGTACAGAATCGACTTAATTCAAGACCCCGATTCTGCTCTTGACTATTTCCAATCCGAGATCTTAAAACTCTGTGATATCCATGCCCCACTATGCAGAATAAGAGTACGGGTGCCCACCTTCCGTGGGTTACAACTGACCTTATAGCGCGCTACCATTTCAGGAATGCCTTGTGGAAAAGCTACAATGTAACTAGCACTACCAAGGATCTTAATAACTACAGATGCCTGCAGGACATGTGCACAAGGCAAACAAGACATGCACAAGCACAATATTACTCTGACAATCTTTGCCAGAATACATCAAACCCAGCTAACTTCTGGAAGGTTATCCACAATGTACAACAAAATAAAGAGCTAGATAGCACTCAAACTAAGTATACTATAGAAAATAGCTGCAGGATGCTACTGGAAACAGGGAGGTCCCTAATACCTCCAAACAATATCATAGACAAGGGGGTTCCCAGCACTCGCTGCTGCAAAATAACAGAAAAGGGATTATGCCAAATCGAAAATGTAATAACAGAAGCACAAGATTACAAAAATGGAAACATTTCAAACGTGTGCAGCAACAAAAAAGTGTTTCTAAGTGTAAAGGCAAGGGGAAAAAAACACAGGGACAGGGAGACAAAAGATGAGGGGAAGGTGTGAAAAGGGAAAACTAGGGAGGCAACGTTTCTGGGTAGACACCTTCCTCAGGCCTGTTCCTTAAGGTCCCACAGACCAAAGCTCCCTGAGTTTATCAATCCCACAGAAAAAGACCCCTCTTTCATTTAAACATCTGCGCAATTTGTTGATAATAGTACAAACAGTGCCATTCACTGGCCAACAAAATATATTTATATTGTCTCTTTTGGTTCTCTGTATTCATTCTTTATTATTTTCGTCTGCAGACACACAATCCTTTGAGAATTTTTAGTTTCCCATTATTCCCCTGTTACAGAAATCAAATTTAATTGACCTGTACAATACTTCTTCGGCTACAGAAATCAGCGCAAGCTGATTACGTACAACTCTTTTGGCATGTTATTGTTCTGAATAGTGTAAATATGCAAATAAGGACCTGTCACAAGACTGTTCCCCAATCACATTTTCTCACCATAACTATACCAAAGAAAAAACTTGAATCACTTCAGCGGGTCCAACCCAGTCCTGATAAACCTTATACTTTTATAACATGGATACAGATAAGACCTTCTAACCAGATATCCATAAATAACTCACTTAGTATGTTAATGACAAGACAGAGCAAATGTACAATCAGGGACCCGTCCTGCTCAGACAACAAAAATATTTATCACAACCCAGGACGGTCTGAAAACAATCCCTTAAGCATACAAACACTCACCTTCATCACCAAAACACCAAAACTTTTAACGGGACTCTCACCTTAGCCCCTAACAACTCTTAACAACTCTTACACTTTAAAATGAATACAGGAACAGAGAATAATAAACTCAATTGATAAAACTGGATTCCCCGTCACTCAGAGAAACACCCTTTAAGGACCAGCTCTCTACACAGCATTCAAACAATTTTAAACTCAGGCTTTCCTCAAAAAGGTGCCTTTTACCTTGATTCTTATGAGTGCTCAGGTTTGAGTGTCGGAGGAGTGGCCTGTCCAGGTGCTCTGCATCCGAGATATTGGAAACCATCCTCTGCTACCATCTGTAAAAGCAGTAAAAATGTTACAACAAAGATTCAGTTATCAAATGAGTTTATTTCAGGTGCACACAGCGGAGACAGCTTCAAAATAAAAAGCTCTCCCCCAGATAACACGGTATGCCATATATTTATACCCTATGAGTACCTAAAACCTAAAGCTCCACCCCTTTATGGGGGGGCTTGCACGTCACTAAATATTACCTCATTTTGTAATACATAACAATACTAAAGCTGATGTCATTTTGTAATACATAATAATACTGAATAACTGTATGTAAGCTAAAAATCATTATGGGGTTAAATGTGATGTCAGTTCTGCCACTTGGCACATTGTATGAGAAACAGTTTATCTTAGACTACTAACAAGGCTTTCTCATAATATCTGGCCTGTTTACACTTTCAATTTTAAGCTGATTGGATGAGGAAAGATCAATAAAGTCAGCTAGGAGCGAAAACATTCCATGCCTGTTTCACACAGATTTCTTCACATAGAAAGTCACAAAGACAAGACAAGATGGCGGATTCAAACAAAATGGCTACTTTCACCCTAATGCTGTTATGTCAGACCCCCTAATGTCTCAATTTCGTCACTATGTTATCCACAATATATATTACGAACTAGCTTTTGGGGAGAGCAGATGTCACCATATGTGGAAAAAATATATATATAATAGTAAAACAAATGAATATTTTTAAGAATGTTTTAAGATATTTTAAATCTGTTCTATAATAGTTTTTTTTAGTAATTCTAGTTTATTATTTGATAACCTTGAACATTATGTGTGTGTCTATAATTCTGATTGTGGTAGGTTCTGATATTTTATTAAACCTGATTTACTGCAATCTAAGTTCCTAAGACTTGGTGCCCCAGCCATTGCCAAACCAATTTCTTCCATAGTCAACTCAACTCAATTCTGTCTGCAGGCCATATCCCTAATATACAGAAACACACAAAGTGAAAACCGGGCGCTTCTAAACTACAATATTAGAGTGAAATAGTATATGTAATATACGTGATAAAGATATATAGTGCAAATAATATCACAATGTGATAAGTGACCTTCACCAACAAAACGTGAAATATATAATATAATGTGAAATGCACTTGAATAAAATGAAGCAGCTCTACACCCTGTGCGTTCTCTCATTTCTCTCTCTATATTCCTTGGGAGATACTCTGAGTATCTATACCAGGGCTGCACAACATAAGGCCTGCGGGCCGCATGCCACCCGTCTGGCCTCTCTGTGCGGCCCGCGATGACTCTGGCCCGGCGCCAGTTAATTAAATAAATTAAAAAAAAAAAAGTTTAAAAAAATGGCGGCGATTCATCTCTCCTCCCTCCCTCTCCCTCCCAGCTCCCTCCCTCTCCCTCCTAGGCCCCTCCCTCTCCCTCCCCGCCCTTGGGTTTTGCGGTGCGCGGGGGCAGCAGCAGCATGAGGAGGATGTGTGTTTTTTTTTCTTCAATAGCAGGCTGCCGTGCTTATAATATGTAACAGTGCATGCAATGTATTGTATATAATGCATAACCCTGTTCACTTATGTAACTATGCATTTGTAACCATGTATTATTTGTCATCATAACTCTATGCCCAGGACATACTTGAAAACGAGAGGTTACTCTCAATGTATTACTTCCTGGTAAAACATTTTATAAATAAATAAATTCTTCTAGAAATGCAACAGTTACTTTTTTTTTTTAATTTAAAATGTACTTGAACCAGAAGAAACAGAAAAGTATCAGGCAATATTAGAGACAAGCTCTGTATCTGTGCTCAGAGAAAATGCATGTATCATTTACAGTAGTCCAGTAATAAATCCAATAATTCATATCGCTTTCCTCATCAACACAGGCGATAATCCAATAATGACTTGCTAGCAGATGTAGTCAAATAATACTCCTATAATGGGGAGGTATAGGGAAATACAACATAGGTTGGCCACACTGCTCAAAATAAATGAACAGTGGGACCCCAGCTAGTAATCCCAAGCATGATAACACTCCCCTGGAGCTAGACTAGATAACACCCATGGAAGAAAAATAATAAAGCGTACTCACACTTGGCAATGTTCCCAGAAGTCCTGTGTTTAGCGTGCAGCTGCAATATAGATACTGATGGGTGTATCCCTGGAGGGGAAGTGCAGGCAGTGCACTGCTTAGAGGTGCATATAGAAAAAAGATGTGACGGTGGCAGGATCAGGTGCAATAAAAATAAGCTTCTTTATTGAGGAACAAGACAAACAGGGTTCACATGACGCTGTAGAGGTAATTTTCCAATGAAACTAATTCCCACCATGCTCTTGTATTTTGGATGAGTAATTTTTCTAATCTTTGAAAATAAATTTTAAGATCAGAAATATCTTTGGATTCTGGATCAAAGAGATGTTCAAAAACTTGCAAAGTCCTTTTCTTTCTTGAAGAATCATCAAAACAATTAATAATAATAATAATAATAATAATAAAGACGGCTCATCCTGCACAATATCTTCTCTGTCTGACATCTTAAAAAGCGTTCAACAAGAAAAATGGATAAATTCTATGTCAATAGAACAGAAATTATAATAGATTGTTATTCCTTTGCCATGAGCTAACCCGTCAAGGGTAAGGTACAGTTCGATATAGAAATGTGATGGGTGCTCCAACAGTCCTGGAATCTTTGTGTATATTCATCAATCAAATAAAAAAACAGTGAAGGCTCAGATGATGGAGTGGGTAAACTACTGGGAAGTGACTATAGCCACTGAAAATATAAATCTCCTGAAGACAACAGAAAAACTATGTATAACACACTTCGCTGTACCTCATTGGAAATAAGTATGATAAAGTTCAGCACTCACCCCAGTTTGTAGTGATGAGGATCCATGTAACAATATATTTTTGAAGATCTTACCCACTCCTAGAGCCCACTGAAATCCTGGGGGCGTGTCCAGCCGCTGGTTAAGTTTCAAACGATCCAAAAAATGCAAAGAAGTGCACAAAGCAGTGCACTGCCCTTTATTCAATTATCAATCATGATCATGGTTTGACGGCAGTCAGTTATTTTTTGCAAGGCGGCCCAGGTAGCAATATATTTAACACCATGTTCATTTTGGATGGGATGCGATAAAATTTCTTCTAACTCACAATTATTTTTTGTTTGATCACAAGTTTTATTTACAGTCACAAGGCACGGCTATGGGCACGAGTTTTGCACCTTCTTATGCTAATTTATTTATGGGGTGGTGGGAATCTATGTTTATTTTTGGTGGTCCGAATCCTTATATAAAACACATCACTTTTTATAAATGCTTTATTGATGACTTGATTTTGATTTGGGATGGGGATTTAGAAACACTTTATACTTTTTTTGATTACATTAATCAGAACATATATAATCTTAAATTCACCCACAATGTTCACCATCACCATATTCACTACCTGGACCTTTTACTATATATTGATCTAAACAAAAACATCCAAACGGATGTCTTTAGAAAAGAGAACGCTAGAAATACTTTATTAAAAGCTGACAGCTGCCATCAATGGTCAGTTATTAAGGGCATCCCCAAGGGTCAATTCCTCAGACTAAGGAGAAATTGTTCCAATTGGGACGATTTTGTTCTGCGGTCTGAGGAATTGACCCAGCGCTTCTTACAGAGGGGGTATAAATTAGAATAGTTAAAAAAAGCCTTTGATGAAGTTGCATCATTGGACAGACAATCCTTATTCCAAACTCAAAGTGGGTATAATAAAAAACGAAAAAGTCAATTGAAATCTATCCCAATAAACAAGGGGCCTAACCAGGAAAAGGGAATCACATCTTGTGACATGGATACCAGCCCAATGTTAATTACGCAATTTAATAGACATAGTTCCCAAATCCAAAAAATAGTACGAAAACATTGGGATGTATTACGTATGGATCATAGCCTGGAAGGGTTTGTTGAAATGGGTACTCGCTTTGTCTACAGAAGGACTAATACCCTAGCAGCAGCAGTCTCTCCCAGCATTGTAACTACCCCTATAGGTACCAATATGACATTTAATACGAGGGGTTCTTTCCGATGTGGGAATTGTAAGATCTGCTCAGTGATGATACCATCTTCTCGTTTTTCGGGCACAAATTCGACTCAGACATTTCCCATAAAATCATACATCAATTGCAATACAAATTATGTAGTGTATTTACTGACATGCGGTTGCGGTTTAAATTATGCGGGTCAAACAACCAGGGCCCTATAAACGGGAATAATGGAACATCTAAGGTTGATAAAGAAATATGACTGTACACACCCAGTATCAAAACATTTTACGGAATGTAAACAGGGTGGCGTTAATAAATTAACAGAAAAAGGGATTGAAAAAGTAACATTAAAAGAACGAGGAGGTGACAAACTGAATTTATTAGACCGCACGGAAGCATATTGGATCTTAATGTTAAAGACACGCTTTCCCTGCGGTCTAAATACCGAATGGAATCTAACTAATTTTTTGACATAATGCATCTAAATACAATTATGGATTATCCCTGACTTTATTCCTAATTGCTCCCCCCCCCCCTCCCCACCTCCCCACCACCTCCCCACCACCTCCTCCCCCCCCCCCCAAGGAATGTTTTCCAAATTGAGTAATCTTGATTTATTGATATATCGATTGTGCTCTATCCTGCAGAAATTTTCTTCTTGCAACAATAGTAGGTAATAATAATGATACCAGAAATAGATTAAGTGATCATTAGCATAATTGTATTATACATTGTTTTTATCATTGTTTGTGTTTGTTACAATTAGAGCTAGGTTAGACTTTCTTTCCCTCTCCCTCTTTGGGATAGGGAATTAGAAAGAAATAATACAGATTAACTAATGATATTACATTTATTAGCTCTATTTTAAACATGTGAAATATTTGTTATTCGTTTTTTGTATAGGTGTCTTGTCTTTATTCATTGGGGGACCTTATGGTTGAGATATTGTTATCAACATCTACATCCCCTTTGTTTAGATTTCAACATATCAGTGGGTCTTTATGGGGTTAACATTATCTGTCCCCATATTGTTATTGTGGTTGTCATGGCTATTAGCTCTTCCCCCTCCATGATGACAGCAGTTCACTGTCTGTGAGAGAGGAGAAGGGAGGGGCGTTTTAGCCATCTGAGCCACAGATACCAGGGACTGACTGAGTGATGACGTCACAGAGGGGTGGACCTATCCACGATCGCGTCAGCTGTCTCGGCGCTACCCCGTTTTCTAGGCATTGGCAGCGTGGGGGTGGGGCGCCATCACTAACACAGTGGAGAGTCTTTAATCCACACATTTTATAGTGTTGGGATCTCCGCTGTGAGGGGGAAAGGGTGCCGATCGCACGGATTAGCCATGCCAGGAAGCGGATTGATGGTGACGTCACGGAGGGGCGTGATTAGGGAGGGACCTGAAGTTCTTAGGTTTACACATTATAGGGATGCTCTGAGTCGCTCTGATGACGTCATTTACATGCGTTTTTGGCGCGAAATTTGATTAATTCTATACACTTGTTATACTAGGTATATAAAGGTCCCCCAATGTATTGTACCTTACTCCTTGATAAAGCACCTTGTTGTGTGAAACGCGTTGGAGGGTTTGTACCCCCTTGTTTGCTATGTCTGACTGACAATAAATGTATATTTTATTTTTGATACACCTGTGTTCCTGGGCAGGGCGCTGCTTTGTGCATTTCTTTGCATTTTTTGGATCACCTGGCTAATCAGAGCTGTAAAAAAGCCTCCTGTGGGAAACTGTAAAGAGAGATTCCTTAGCCCACACCTGTGTTGACACAGGACAGAGACTCCTTAGCACACAAGGGTGCAGGAAAGCAGAGTAGCTTGCACAAAGACTCCTTATCACACAACTGTGCTGACAAAGGAGAGCAAAGACAGAGGAGAGTCTTGAAGCACACACCAGGGCTATGTGCTGACAAAACCTCCTGGGAGCAGGAGGACTTAAACGCCTGAATCTGGAGATGCCGGACCATCACAGTCAGATAAGACTTTCTTATATATTGCTCCCTGATAATTATGTTATATGTTTTTGGACTGGAAACTGGGTTATTCAGCCCGTCACATATAGGGCATATACTGTCTATTTATTATCCAAAATTGAGTAGATGTTAGTTTATTTTTTTTATATGTGCTGTACATTGTTTAAAGGAAAAGGCTCAAAAAAGCCATGTTTTAATTTCATCCAAATCAGTCTCCATTAGTGTACCTCTGCACACATCTCTTACATATGGTGTAGGAAGTGCGAGGAAGTGGCCCTTAAATTTCAAAGGGGCCCGGGGACTGCCTGTGAAATTGTTTGGGCTTTTGCCTGCATACAGTTCCTGCAACAGCCTGAGCAACAAAACAAAGAATTGTGTGTAGAGGTGACCAGAATTAAAGGGCTACAAATCCAGGCAGGAAAGCTACACTGCACTGGAGAAAGCCACAACATCACAGTTGGACTTGGGGGATTGCGACAGACGGTGACACACACAAGGTACTGATGCTCTGACCAGAGTCCACCTCCACCGGAGGAGAAGGGGGCCCGAGATGCCCTGTAGCCTAGAGGAAATTAAGAATTTGTCCCGAGGATGACAGAATATCGAGAGGGCCCATGGCAGAATCATGCACCCCAAAGAAGTGTCTGTCCAGTGCGGACAGTGAGAAACCCTCAAACTATACCAGGGAAGCAGAGCCAGAACCAATAAGTGGAGATCCCTTGACCAGCCCTGAAGATGCCCTGCAAACTGCCAGGTATGCCTGTGATCTGCTCTGCGAACAATTGAAACTGGAGGGGGAAGATAACGCTGAGCTACAGAAGATTGTACTCACAATGTACTCTGGATCCAGGACTGAATTGGAGGACCCAAGGACTGTTCTAGATACTGCAAACACCACTATTACCGCCATGGATAAAAAACAGAGCAAATCTGACAGAATGATTGCTAATCTGAAATAGAAGTATGAAGAGGCACTGAAAAAGATTAGTCTCTCTCAGCAAGAGGTTTGCAATTGCCATAGAAAGTTGGAAGTCTCTCAGAAGGAGGTTCATACTCTCTGCATAGAACGGAATGTCTCACACCAGAAGGTCAACAGTGTCTGGACAGAGGTGAACATATCGCAGAAAGAGGTACATACTCTCCGCATAGCGCTGGATGTCTCACACCAAGAGATTAGCAGTTGCCGCAAAGAACTGTAAGTCTCTAAAAAGGAAATTCACAGTCTTGCCGAGGAGCTTGACATCTCTAAAAAAGTGGTCTGCAGTCTTAGTATGGATCTTAAAGTCTCTCAGAAGGAGCTTCAGACCCTCAACCTAGAGATAGAAGTCTCACACCAGGAGACTGGTGTCTCAACTCTGAAGTGCGAAAGTGGAAGGAGGACTATGAAGAGGATATCAATTTTATGAAGACAGTAAAAAGAGAAAATACAAGCCTGAAAGAATAAAATTCTGATTTGACTGACCATGTCAGCGATGAGAATGAAAAGCTTCACAAGCTATAAAAAAAATGTTGAAACTATTTGAATATGAAAAGTTAGAACAATTGGAGCAACGCACAGAAACAGAGCACATACTGCAGAACTAACTACAAGGTCTGTGTACGCACAGACAGAATGCCGAGGAAAGGCAGCGAACTCTTCAGGAAGAAAATCTGCAGGCTGCTAAAAAGTACAAGTGCTGCTGGAACGTCTGAGAACCAAGTATGTTCTTGCAGAGCAGCATGAGGAACACATGGGAAATATAAAAAGACAGCTAATGACACATAGCGTTTCCAAGCATTTTAGCTTATCCCATGAAGGCAACCCAAACCTTCTGACATATAAAGGAATAGAGAGGGTAGACGTTAATTGGAGAGGTGGGGATCGCCTACGTAAACTTTGCCAACGAGAAACCTTCTGGATATACAAATTAAAGACATTGATACCCAGAGGGCTCAACATAGACATAGATCTGGGGGCATTTATGTGAGCATCCAGGCTACGGCCCACATACTCCATCCTCTGGACAACATCTATGTTTAATCCATGGCAATAACTAATCTACCTTTTTCCTCCAACAAACAGATACATTCACTCAAGACTTCGAAATTCCCACCGTTCATTAGGATTGGACTGTTTTAACCACGATGGTTTTAAAAAAACGTAGAACATTATTTTTTATCTTATGGAATACCCCCCTTTTTTGCACCGATCTACTAAGGATAGAGACCATTTTCCCGTTTCATTTTTAGACATTGTTTGTTGTTTTCATTTTTAGACATTATTTGTTGTTTTAATATCTATACTAGCTTGCTTCAGGCATCATCAATTCTATTCACCCTTTTCAGTAGTCCATTTTAAACTTGGATGGCACATACTTAGAACATGATATCCCACCCGTCATACTTACTCACATAGGATTTTAATTTAGCATGTCGTTCACTATTAATCGTGGATTATCACTATCAACACCATTTTCACTAATTTTGAATAGATATTTAAACTAATCTCACATAAGTAACCCTAATCACACTGCACTTTAAATATTTAAATTACTCACTTTTATTAAAAGGATAATATATTTTATACATTTTTTTATACATTTTTTTATACATTCCTTATTGATCCACAAACTATCTCAATTAATTTACAAATAGATCAATTAATTTAATTTAAGCAAATTAAGCCTAAACACCTTGCACTTTAAACATTAATCACTTTTTATCAACACAAAACTCAACTATATCTATCACCTTATTAGGCAATTCACACTAGAGCATACACTATTTATAAATTGATAAAACCAATATTGAATCATATCTTTCATTTTAAATTTAAAAACAAGACCTCCTTTTTTACAAAATGAGTACACAATAAAGACACATTATTTATTATAAATATACTATTTTATTTAATCACACATCAAGAGACATATGGTACAGTATAATGTATCTTATGTAGCAACAACCTTAGGTATATCTTTGATACCTTCTATGTCATATTTATCACTTTTGAGACTTCACAACATAAGTAGAAACACTCAAAGATACTCAATAGAGCACACATTTATACTGCATGCAGGGAAATGTGTGCGTAACTTTCCCATCGTCATTTTTTCATTTTTTTCAATTCCAAACCTTTTTTTCAATAACAAACTTTATTGAGACATCCACGGACACTATTAAGGACATGGGGCTGCCTTGCCTATGCCAGCAAGACACGCGACCCCTCAACAATGAATAACTTTTAATGACCAGAATTCATTACACGCGCAACACCAATAGAAGATGGGATGCGCGCGCAACTTCACAAGATGGCGACGTCGCGACGCATCAGAAATCGTAATGGAGACCACACCTAGGCCACGATTGGCTAAACCTGGCATAAAAGAAGCTGGGAATAGGAATACCACATACACAGAGCCTGAGGAAGTCCAGTACCTGGACGAAACGCGTTGCTCTTCACCAGGAACATTTTAAAGCACACTACAGAGGAGGCAGAGGTGAAGTTGCAGCTCTCCATCTGGACGCGGAAAAGAGAGACCCCCTACAACTACACACCACACTGCCTACCCCTTGCATTTACCTTCCACAGAATCGTTTGTATTCTGAGTTTGTTTTTGTTTTTATTTTTCATGTTTTTATTAAAGATAGTGTTTTTACACCCCAGACATTAGTGTCTTTTATTTGTTAAACCCCATCTTCACCATCGGTGACAACTGGAACAAAAGAACAAGATACCACTAGAAGTGTGTACTCACACTGGCCCGTGTGAGTATTGTGATATATTTATTATTAATACCTTCATACCCTACCCTTTCATCACCTGATATTGATTGGGCAACTTCTTTTGAACAAGATACCAAGATAGGATAACACTTACACTAGCCCGTGTGAGTGCTAAACTATATTATATAGAATACAATTCTTGGTGGTTTATAAACACACCATCCCCCCCCCCCCCCCTCACTGACGTGTATACAATTATATGTGTTAACCCTATCCTCCTTTTTGTTTACACGAGAGAAAATTTCCCCTGGAGCGGTACTGTGAACCAACGAAGCAAGTGGACTATAAAACAAGAAGAAGAACCAGCATCGCAAGAAGAAAAGCCTCATCAGAAGTACACGGGACTCCTAAAGAAACTCTGATGCGACTGGGCTTACACAAGGCCGTGTAAGTCTTATATACCTTTATTCCACTTTTACACCAACACACATACACTTATGTGTGTCCACCCTCCCAATTAGACATTAGACACCTGAACCACCACACCAACTCAGGTTACAACTGCTTCACCTTAGAAAAGAGCAACTATCAGTTCTATTACACTGCCTGTTTCCGACCATTGTGCTCCCCCATCTCTTTTGTATTCATTAACTATAAGGGTCCTGGATAGATCCTGCTGGGGTTCCGAGTCACAAGAGGATACCACCCGAAAACCATTTACAGGCAGTATTACACCACTCTTTTTATACTTCTGCACATCAGATATAACAAACAGAGATAGCGCCCGGGTACCTTCGCAAACAGAGCAGCATGAGGAACTGAAGGCTACCCTGAGCATCGCTGGAGGCCAAGCTTAGAGGCCAGGTGACTCAGTATTAGAGGGAGCACGAGAAGGTCCAGAAACTGAAGCAATAGCTAAACTTGGTGAAAAAGGAGAAAAGCAGCAGAGTAAATCAGAAATACTACAAAGCTCTTGTCCAAGCAAGGTTGGAGAGAGAAAGGTATCTGAGCAAACACTCTGCAGCGCTCACCATACAGGCTGAAAAAAGAGGAACCAAAACTTGTCAGCTAAATCGCCCGAATAAAGCAGTCTGCCTTCTCCAATCCATATTGAGAATGCAACGACAAAGAAAGAAAGAATTATGAACATTTGAACCAGTGTCATTTTGCTCCAGTCAAATGTTAGGAAGTGTCTGCAGCAAATAGGCTACAAATAAATGAAGGAAGCTGCTTGTATAATCCAATCCAGATATAGGTCCTACGTCACAACCAAGCAAGCTGTGCGTTGCTACAATATAAGCGCACCCGCAATGCAATCTCAGTGTAATGCAGTGCTGCCCGCAGACCAGACCCGTCCCTTGTACGGAGGTGGGACGTAAGATACAAGCACCCGCAGCAGAAAGGAGCGTGTCCGGAGTGTGGCATTTGCGTGGCCAAGCCAGGAGACTATAGCGATAGTACTTGCTGGATCCGGAGAGTAGAAATGCCTTAGTGGTTGCAGTAGCCGAGTTCAGGGAGCAGAGACGTCCTGGTGGTCGAGGTGCAAGCCGAGTTCAGGGGACGAGAGATGCAGCATAGTCAGGAGGAAGCCGGGGTCGAGAGCCAGAAAGGGTAGTCAGACAAGCTGAATCAGAAACTGAGAAACACTGTAACAGAGAGAGGGGTAAAGCACACATCCAACAGAGCTAAGACTATGCAGAGGGATGTGCAACAGGGAGAAGAGGGATTATAAAGGTGGGCTGAACAATGGAAGGTGGAGGCAGCCCTGGAGGAGCGTGTGGAGCAGCACTGGATAGGTTGTGCTGATGAGGGTATGTTGAGAACAGCTGAGAGGCAGGGGAATGTGACCGTGAGCCGCACGAGTGCCGGAGGCGTGGTCTAAGCCCCAGAGGGGTGAATAAATTATGACTGCCTGACGCACGCTCTGTAAGGCTGGAGAGCATGCATGTCGGTCTAATGGCGGCCGCATGTTTACCCGCTGAGTGCGGAGCAGCGGCCGTCCGGTGGGGGTACCGATGGACAGAGACTGGAGCAGAGACAATGGGCCCGTGGGTGGTAAAGGGGGTCACGCTGCTACCGCCGTGACCCCCGATTCCTCACAGTACCCCCCCTTCAAGGTCGGCCTCCGTACGATCCTCCCATGGTTTGGACGGAAACCTCTTGTGAAAGCGTCTGAGAAGAGCTGGTGCGTGGATGTCCTCCCAAGAGAGCCATGATCGTTCTTCGGGCCTGTAGACAGACGTTCACAGAGGTACACAATTGGAGGCTTTTATAAGGTGAAATTCTAATAGGCTTTATTGTGCCTTTTCCTTTTTCATCAGGAAATCATCCAAACACAGGGGGGGGAACAAAGCTTCTATTCACTTGGGAGTATTTCTAGTGAAAATACCATGCAATTAATTCACAACTCCCCAAGTCAAGCATGTCTCGCAGCCCCAAAACATATAGCATGAAATAAGCAGATATAAGCAGTCTCTTAATAATGAAAGTCTTATCTGTTCCTTGGAGGGAAAATCTTCTCTATTTCAGCTCCCTTCCCTCAGGGTGTGTCAGCATTCAGGTTCAGAAGTTTTCCCTGTGTCTTGTAAGCAGCTCTGCTGTTTCTTCTGGCAGGGCTTAAGACTGTTGTGAGAGGCAAAGACAATCTCTGCTCTCTCTCCCAAGTTCAGCTCTCAGTCAGAGCTAAGGAGTTACTTCCTGTCTCAACAGACAGGTTTTTTGTAAGCAAACTAGATCAGGCAGGTGGTGTTTATTAATTGACTACCAGCAGTTAACCCCCACACTGCTAGATTAAAGGCACATTACTTGAACAGGGATTACTCCCCTGTTACAGGGCCCAAAACCCCTCCAGTGAACTAAGAACTGGACCTTACCTCTCGAGAGGCGGGAGTCCAGTATAGATTGGACCTCGTATTCCTCGTTGCCTTGCATGATCACTGGGTCCAGTCTCCGAGTAAAGTCCTGGAAGAGAGGACTGGAAATGAAGGGTTTAAGGAGAGATGTATGGAATACATTAGGTATCTTCATGGCCTGAGGTAGCTGAAGGCGGAAGGCCACCGGGTTCACCTGTTCCATAATGGAGAATGGTCCCAGAAACTTCGGTGCCAACTTTGGGGATGGGTTTTAAGGTGAATATTCTTGGCGGAGAGCCAGACCTTATCCCCTGGCTTGTATCTGGGAGCAGCTTGGTGGTGACGGTCAGCTTGGAGCTTAAATCTCTGAGAAGATCTTTGAAGAGCCGACTGTATCTTGGTCCAGGAGTGCTGTAGCACCGAGATGCGCTTGTCGGCGGCCGGTAGATATCGGGAGGTGAGCTGGGTGGTAGCCATGGTTTATGAAGAACGGAGTCTCCCGTGTAGACTCATTTCTTGAGGAGTTGAAAGCATATTCTGCCCAATGTAGCAAGTCCGACCAGTTGTTCTGGGAATCGGATGTGAAACGTCATAGATAATTCTCGAGATATTGGTTGACCCTCTCGTTCTGCCCATTAGATTGGGGGTGGTAACCAGATGAAAAGGACGAGGAAATGCCAAGTCTCTTGGTGAATGCGCTCCAGAACTTTGAGACAAACTGTGAGCCTCTGTCCGATACTATGGATGTGGGGATCCCATGGATCCGGAAGATCTCCCTATAAAAAATTTCGGCCAGGGCGGGTGAGGTGGGTAATCCTTTGAGCGGAATAAAGTGCGCCTGCTTCGAGAAGCGGTCCACCACCAGCAGGATGGTATTCATGCCATTACACCTTGGCAAGTCTACAATAATGTTCATAGATATATGGGACCAGGGGCACTCCGGAATAGGAAGAGGCATTAAGAGACCAGGAGGTCTCTGTCGGGGAACCTTGTTTTGTGCACATACCGGGCAAGCGTGGGTATATTCCTGGATGGTTTTAGCCATTTTAGGCCACCAGAAGGTGCGTCGAATGAGATCCAGCGTCTTTTTGAACCCAGAGTGTTCCGCAGAACGAGAAGCGTGCCCCCACTCCAGAATCTGCGGTTCAAACTTAGGATCCGCATAAAGTCTGCCATCCGGTACCTCTAGACTTCTAGGGGAATGCACTTTAGCCTTGATGATCTTGTCGAGACTCTTGAAAGAGGCGATGGATGGTCTCGGGGACTTCTTCAGATTTCTCGTCCGAGGAAAATTGTCTAGAAAGTGCATCAGCCTTAATGTTCTTAGTTCCAGGGATATAGGACAATGTAAAATTGAACCTGGAGAAAGATAATGACCAACGAGCCTGGCGAGAACCCAGACGACGGGCAGTCTCGACATACAAAACTCTCTGTTGCCCACATCGTAGTTCCTCTCGGCCGGGGAAGAATTTTTTAGAAAAGAAACCGCATGGGTGAAGTTTGTCCTGAGGAGACGCTCTTTGAGAAAGAACAGCACCTACTCCACAATCTGAGGCGTCCACCTCCAAGGTGAAGGGCAAGCTGGTGTCCAGGTGTCTAAGGATGGGAGCGGAAGTGAAAGCTCGTTTCAAGGTCTCGAAAGCTGTGAGCGCCTCAGATGACCAGGCTGAGGGGTCGGCTCCTGTCTTGGTGAGAGCGGTGATCGGAGCAATAATAGTGGAAAAGTTTCGAATAAATCTTCGATAATAGTTGGAGAAGCCAAGAAAACGGATGGATTTAAGAGAATTGGGTTGTGGCCAGTCAAGAATGGCCCTAAGTTTCTCCGGATCCATAGAAAATCCATTATCCGAAATGATATATCCGAGGAAGGAGGTGGAAGGCTGGTGGAATTCGCTCCTGAGGAAGCTGTTTGAGAACAGCGAAATGCGTTGAGCAAGAGGGAGGATATCCAGCCAGCTTCTTACCAATAAGAGCCCTCTACTGTCTCACGATACTGTTATGTGTACATATTTTATGTACTTATTGTAAGTACGTTTTTCTCACCTTGCTTGATTGGATAAATTGTACTTTATGATCTGTACTATGGTCCGTTTCCCTTCTTATATGGTATCAATACTCTTCGTGAATCTGAGTTGACATCTCCTTAAAGAATCCTGTATGAAGTTACTTCCTATCCAGTATCCCCTTCTCTGCGGAAGATCAAGCCTACATTTTTCTGACAGAGTCAGACCACTGCCTATATTCATTCCACTTGTAAGTAGGAATTGCATCAGAGCCAAGATCCAGCTAATTCCTTTATTGTTTCAACATATTGCACTATTATTGTGTTTATCTTTTGTATTTTCCGGTGTGTTCCTGACTGTACTGCTCCTTTCCCCCCCCTTGGACCAAGACTGTTTTCTGTAAGGAATCCTTACATATTCCTTGGAAGGTGGAGAAGTATTTTTTGGTTACACACCTCTTCTTTAAGTGTTTTACTTAATCTTTTTTTTGCACTTTTATCCAATAGAGGGTGTTTGATAGCGCCGACACAAATCACTTGGGTTCACTTGTACAAATACACATATGACACAATTTATTATACTAAAAAATCAAAGAAGCAAATTAAAAAAGCAAATTAAAAAGTATATTCCTATACCCGTATAAAAACAAATGTGCACCCCCTTTATGAAAAAGAGGTCATAGTAATCATTTGAAGCATCAATTCCTATTATGTATATGTGGAGTAATCATTCAGAAAATATTGGCAATAGTACATTTCTTATACCAAAGATGACGTATTGAGAGCATATATCATAGGGTTCCATCTTAAACCGTTTCAAGTAATGAACAATAAGTACCAATATCATGTACAGTATCTTATCCATACATATATTATCATTTCATAAACATAACAATAATAAACAAAACATATATGTATGAAGATAAACATAAATATCAATATAAATGTAAATGAAAAAGGTCCAACTATTTGAGAAGTCTGTTTTGTACATATTCTTAGTAATTTAGTTCATTAAGTATTTAGTGTTGGCAGTAATGCATATCCATAATTACATTAGAAAAAAACTCTATTAATATCAGAGTCAAAGTAGATGTTGAGTCAGAATCTCAAAAGGGCAATTCAGTAGGAGTGGCGTGGTTATTTATTTCAAAAAATGATTTATATTCCACTCTATATTCATCCACCTGGAAATCTAGTTTTTAACATGAAAATTCAATAGGATTCTCTACAATCCAAAGTCTTAACCATATCACCCCCTCTCTCTTTTCTTTTTTTTTTTCCAAAATTTTTTATTAGGCATTTAGATAATTCACAGTATACATGAAACAAACGATAATACAGCCTAATACAGATTTTCTCCTTTTGTTGGTTAGAGAAACCGGAAATAAAAGAGGAAAGCTCACCGCTCCCGTGACCCTCCAGGGGCTATGTGGGGAGCGCGAGTATGGAAACAGAGAGTAAGAGTGGGAATAGGAAGGGGAGGGTGGGTGGGGGGGTGGGGGGGATACCCATTGCTTCCCGTGTCCTCAGTCTATTTTCATTGGTGCCCCTGACCTGGTTTTCCTTTCTCTCTCTCTCTTTTTTTTTTTTTTTTTTTTACTTTTCATATGTGGATTAGTGGCGTAGAGGTGCCATATGGGATAGCCACGGATCCCATGTTTTGTTAAAGGAGTCAGTGGATCTTTTCAAGAAGGCAGATAGTTTCTCCATATTCATTACCTCTTGCACCCTATTTTTTACCGTTTGTTTTGAGGGGGGAGACACCTTCTTCCAGGCGGCTGCCACCGCACATCTAGCCGCTGTAAGAATGAAGGAGATTAGTTTACTTGTTGGTCGGTCCAAATTTTCTAAGGGCCTGGCCAACAGGTAGGTCAAAGGGTCAATAGGGATTTTGAGGTTTGTGACCTCCTCTATTAATTTTTGTATTGTTCCCCAATATTTTTGAATTTCCGGACATGTCCACCAAATATGGGCCATGTCCCCCTTCTGACCGCAACCTCTCCAGCATAAATCGGACGC
The DNA here is from genome assembly GCF_040206685.1 of Ascaphus truei. Lineage (NCBI taxonomy): Eukaryota > Metazoa > Chordata > Amphibia > Anura > Ascaphidae > Ascaphus > Ascaphus truei. Next base: position 216,434,231 of record NC_134486.1, read on the forward strand.
CTGGGGGTAAATTTGATTTATTCTAACTGGGGTAAGATACCAGCGAAACAGTATTTTATATATGTTTTCTTTGATTGTGGTACATATGGAAGTTCCTGAGGCATTTTCCCAAATTCTTTCCCAATCCTCTCGGTCTATAACTATTTCCAATTCTGCTGCCCAATGCAGCATATAGTAATGTGTAGGGGCTTCTATGGCCCTTTCCAATTCACCGTAGATTTGTGTTATAAGACCTTTCTGGTGGCCTGTTTCTCTACAGAGCCGCTCGAAACTGGTGAGAGGGGGAAATTTCAACGTTGGGGATAAAGTTTGAATAAAATGCCGAATTTGTAGATACTTGAAGACGTCCAATCTTGCCATTTCATATTTGGTTTTTAGGCGTTGATAACTCAGGAACTCCTCAAAGCTCAGGAGGTCAGCAACCGCTCTAATATTTTTTGTTTTAAATTGGTCCCATTGTCTGGGCTCACAGCCAGGGGGGAATTTCGGATTTTTATAAATTGGTATGAGTTGGGATTGAGGTGTGGTGAGCTTAAATTTAAATTTGCATTTCGTCCAAATCTCCCATGTGTGTCTCATTGGGCCTAACTTAAATTTACTGTTCTGCATGTCTTCCCTGCTCAGGGACCAAAGGCAAGCCGGCAGTGAAGGCGTCCCGGCGTAGTATGATTCTATGTCTAGCCAACAGTATTGGTTTGGGTTGGCGTTCCAGACTACTACCTGTCGCAATTGGGCGGCTTGGTAGTATTTTGTGATGTCTGGAACACCAAGTCCTCCTCTCCCCCTTGATGCCAAAAGAACTGTCCTGGTGATTCTGGGTTTCTTACCCTGCCAAATAAAGTGGAAGATTAGTTTTTGAATGTTCTTTAATTCTGAGCCAGGGATGTGGACCGGGAGAGTCTGAAAATAATATAATAATCTAGGGAGTATGTTCATTTTAACTGATATCATCCTCCCGATCCATGATATCTGATATTCTCCCCATTTATCTAGATCTTGTTTGATTTTCCGGAACAGAGTCGGATAATTTTGTTGATATAGGGATTGGTAGTTCCTCGTTATCTTTACTCCCAAATATTTGATACTCGAGGAGCTCCAATGATAGTTAAAGTTTAGTTTGAGGAGTTTCACCTCTGGCTCTGGCAGGCTTAAATTTAGTGCTTCCGATTTGTCATTATTGATTTTATAACCTGAAATATCTCCAAAGTCCCGGAGCTCTTTTTGGAGGTTAGGTAGGGATGTTTGGGGTTGTGTAAGGGTTAGGATGACATCATCTGCGAATAGCGATATTTTGTGCTGCCTGTGTCCAATTTCTATTCCTTTGATGTCTCTATTGGCTCTAATTGCAGATGCTAGGGGTTCTATGGTTAATGCAAAGAGGAGAGGAGATAGGGGGCATCCCTGTCGAGTTCCATTAGTAATCTCAAATCTCTGGTTACTGCCCCCTGATAGTTTTACTGTTGCAGACGGGTTTTGATATAATCTACGGACTCCTTCAAGGTATGCGTCTTTGAATCCGAATTTACACATAACTTGGTCCATGAATAGCCAGTCTATTCTATCGAACGCCTTCTCTGCATCTAGGCTTAGGAGTAGTGCTTTGGTCTCTGTGAGATGGACATGTTCAATAATGTCTATTATCTTCCGAGTATTGTCCGAGGCCTGTCTGCCTGCTACGAATCCTACTTGATCACTATCTATTAATCTCGGTAAGATGGGGTTTAATCTATTTGCGAGTATTTTGCTATATAGCTTGAGATCACAATTAAGCAGGGAGATTGGACGATAGCTTCCACATTGCATCGGGTCCCTGCCTTCTTTATGTATAATGGCCAGGGTGGCCAGGGACATTGACGTGGGGATTTGATTTCCTTCCATTAAATCGTTAAATATCTTTAGAAGATGCGTGGATAGTACTGGCAAGAATCTCTTATAGTAGACATTAGTGAACCCGTCGGGGCCAGGAGACTTAGTAATTTTTAGTGATTTGACCGCCTCTTCCAGTTCCTCTTTTGAGATCTCAGCGTTGAGGACTGTGTTTTCCTCCTCCGTTAGTGTGGGGAGCTTACATTTATCTAAATATTGCGCTATTAATTCGGATGCTATTGATTCAGGCCGGCCATTTTTTGATCTTAGATTATACAGTTCGGTGTAAAATTTTGTAAATTCGGCTGCTATTTTGCTATCACTATGTTGTATCTCACCAGACCTACTCTTGATTGCCGTGATTTGGGACCGTTTATGTACGCCTCTTAATTTAGTCGCCAAAAGTCTGTCTGCCTTGTTCCCCTTGTCATAATATTGTTGGTTAGTCCATTTGAGGGCCTTCTCAACATCCTCCAGCTGGATTTGTCTAAGTTTTACTCTGGCTGTTGTCAATGTTTTATATATTTTTTTTGAGGGGTTGGCTTTATGAGATTGTTCTATTATTTTGATATTATCCGTAAGCTCCTTTATTAATTTTTGGCGGGCTTTTTTCCTGTGGGATGCGATAGAAATGAATTTCCCTCTAATGGTTGCCTTATGGGCCTCCCACAGGATTGCTGGTGAGGAGACGGATCCTGAGTTAAAAAAAAAATAGTCCCGAATAGCGGCTCTGATCTCTCTTTCTATCTCAGGATGATTGAGTAATGAATCATTTAGTCTCCATGAGTAATTTATTGTTTTTTCAAAGGGGGTCGTCAAGGTTAAGGTAATCGGGGCATGATCAGACCATGTGATTGGTCCTATGTCGGAGTTGGATGTCGCCGCCACCACATTTTTTGTGGCCAGAAAGTGGTCTATTCGAGAGTAGGTCTGGTGAGGTGCTGAGTAAAAAGTATAGTCTCTCTGGCCCTGATGTTGGGCCCTCCATATGTCCACCAGTGAGAACTCGCTTAAGATTCCCCTAAACCTTTTCCCTATGATCTGGGAGGGGGGTTGTGCGGGGGGACCCATTGTGGTTGATCTGTCCTCGGTAGGGTTAAGGACCATGTTTAGGTCTCCTCCCACTATCATCGATGACAGATATCCCAGGTCTATGCCTCGAGAACTTTCTTTAGGAATTCTGTTTGGTTCTCGTTCGGGGCATATACAGTGACCAGAGCGATTGCTGAGCCCGCTAAGGAGCCATATACCACTAGAAATCTACCCTCTGGGTCCGCAGTTGTTTTGATATGATTGAATGGGGTACCCTGTCTGATCAGGACAGCTACACCCCTCTTTTTACTAGTAAACGATGCGCAAAAACACATTGGGAACACTTTTTTGAATAAATTTGGGGGGTCTTGTGATGTGAAATGGGTCTCCTGTAGGAATATGATGTCTCCCCCTGATCTTTTCATATCTTGAAGTGCTACTCTCCTTTTTCGGTTATTTTGGAGGCCTTTTACGTTGAGTGAGGTTAATTTAATTGTGGCTTGGCTAGCCATTTGGGTTCTTTTTTTTTTTTTTGGATAATACCATAAGGCCTTCTCTTTCCCACTTGAGAGGCCATGATCCAGTAACTCTGAGTCTGGTTTAAATTTCTGAAGGTATAGAGGTTGTGTGTTTTTTTCGGTTAGAATAGATATCTTAAGCTGAGGAAGGGGGCGTGGGAAGGGGTAGGTGGGGGTGGGGTGGAGATCTGCTGGGACAGGGTCAGCAGATAGAGATAGATTGTAGCAAGGCCCACAAAAGGCCTTAACATATTTTCACCAGCCTTAAGAACGGCCGGCATTTGGACCAGGTGGGTCCCTTGTGGGTGATTCCCGGGTTCGTCAACCGTTGGAGGTCAGAGGGGTCCAGACCCTCTATAGAATTTACTTAACCCATTTAGTATAGACCCCCAGTCCATGTGTGAGGAGAAGCAAAGAAGGCATAGGAACATTTCAAGTAATTCAAACATTTCACATCTCAAAAAGACAACCATATTGTAACTATGCGTTGTGAGAGTGGAGTAACCTCTTAAATATCTAACTAAAACAGTTTCCGTTTTCTTTTGTATGCTCGCTTCCCTTGGGTGGGAGGGATAGGGGGAGGAGGGAAGGAGGGGGGGGAGAGGGGGAGAGGGGGGGGGGAGGGGGAGAGAGGGGGGGGAGAGGGAGGGGGGGGGGAGGAGAGGGAGGGGAGGGAGAGGGGGAGGGGGGGGGAAGGAGAGGGGAGGGGGGGGAGGAAGGGGGAGGGGAGGGGTGGGGAGGGGGGAGGGGGGGGAGGAGGGGGGAGGGGGGGAGGGGGGAGGGGAGGGGAGGGTGGGGGGGTGGGGGGACGGAGGGGGGAGGGGGGGAGGAGGGGGGAGGGGGGGAGGGAGGGGGAGGAAGGGGGGGAGGGAGGGGGGGGAGGGGGAGGGAGGGGGGGAGGGGGAGGGAGGGGGAGGAAGGGGGGGAGGGGGAGGGAGGGAGGGGGGGGGGGGGAGGGGGAGGGAGGGAGGGGGGGAGGAAGGGGGGGAGGGGGGAGGAAGGGGGGGAGGAGGAGGAGGAGGAAGGGGGGGAGGGGGAGGAAGGGGGGGAGGGGGAGGGAGGAGGAAGAGGGGGGGAGGGGGAGGGAGGAGGAAGGGGGGGAGGGGGAGGAAGGGGGGAGGGGGGAGGAGGGGGGGAGGGAGGGGGGAGGGGGAGGAAGGGGGGGAGGGAGGGGGGAGGGGGAGGAAGGGGGGGAGGGAGGGGGGAGGGGGAGGAAGGGGGGGAGGGAGGGGGGAGGGGGAGGAAGGGGGGGAGGGAGGGGGAGGGGGAGGGGAGGGAGGGGGGAGGAGGAGGGGAGGAAAAGGGGGGGAGGGGGGAGAGAGGGGGGGGAGGGGGAGAGAGGGGGGGGGGAGGAAGGGGGGTGGGGGGGGAGGAGGGAGGGAGGGAGGAGGAGAGGGGAGGAGGGAGGGGAGGAGGGAGGGAGGAGGGAGGAGGGAGGGGGAGGAGGGGGAGGAGGGAGGGGGGAGGAGGGGGGGGAGGGAGGGGAGGGAGGGGGAGGAGGGGGGGAGGGAGGGGGAGGAGGGGGGGGAGGAGGGGGGGAGGGAGGGGGGGAGAGGGGGGGAGGGGAGGGGGGAGGAGGGGGGAGGGAGGGGGGGAGGGAGGGGGAGGAGGGGGGGAGGAGGGAGGGGGAGGAGGGGGGGGGAGGGAGGAGGGGGAGGAGGGGGGGGGAGGGAGGAGGGGGAGGAGGGAGGGAGGAGGGGGGGGAGGAGGGAGGGGAGGAGGGGGGGAGGAGGGAGGGGAGGAGGGGGGGAGGAGGGAGGGGAGGAGGGGGGGGAGGAGGGAGGGGAGGAGGGGGGGGAGGAGGGGGGGAGGAGGGAGGGAGGAGGGGGGGGAGGAGGGAGGGGAGGAGGGGGGGGGAGGAGGGAGGGGAGGAGGGGGGGGGAGGAGGGAGGAGGGAGGAGGGGGAGGAGGGAGGGGAGGAAGGGGGGGGGGAGGGGAGGGGAGGAGGGGGGGGGAGGGAGGGGAGGAGGGGGGGGGGAGGGAGGGAGGAGGGGGGGGAGGGGAGGAGGAGGGG